>NW_015505322.1:162621-164423 GCF_001515645.1 Sinocyclocheilus grahami | reverse complement strand
TCCTTGCCATCTAAGCCCCTTCAGGATACATCTCTTAAATGGCAGGGCATACGCAGCAGCAGGTCAGGCTGTCGCTTTGTTGCACACAATGGCGGTGCTTCAGGAGTATCAGGCTGATCTACTGAAAGACTTGGATAAAGGGCAGGGCCTTTCTCCTGATGAGGTAGCTGAGTTGCGCCGCACCACAGATCTTGCTCTCTGTGCGACTAAGCAGGCCGCCTCTGCTATGGGCAGATCTATGGTGGCCATGGTGGTAACGGAGAGACATCTGTGGGTGAACCTGGCAGATATCAGGAAGAAAGAGAGGGGCTTTCTTCTCGATGCTCCGGTTTCGCCTTCCGATCTTTTTGGTACCTCCATCGAGATGGTGGTTGAGAAGTTCAGGGAGGTGAAGGCGCGCTCAGCGGCATTTAAAACCTTCATTCCACGAAGGTCCAGGTCTGAGCCCGAACAACTCAGGGGTCCTGGCCCGTCTCAGTGTGAAGATCAGAGAAGGCTAGTGTCGCGGCTTGCGCTCCTCCCCCACCTGCGGGTAGGGCTAGGAGGAATCGCGGGTCAAAGGGAGGTAGGCAAGACCTGAGGGAGGTGATCCAGACGATGCATTCCCAACGCTCTCGTCCAGACCAGAGTGATACCTGAACATCTACTCATCTCCCTCGGGGGGGTTTAACATCTGCCCTCATCTTCCCCTTCCTAATTCCCCTGTAACCACCATCATCTCCACCTGACCAAGGTTAGGTAGGAACCTCCTGCGCATGCATTGCAGTCTCCTATGCTGGACCTATGATGTTTTCGGTTGGTTCTGTGTCTTACATAGTAACCACCTTACTGATGGTCCGGGCTAGAGGCTTCTTCGGGCTTCGCTTCTTGAATGGAGCTCATGCGAGGGAACCATGGTGGGTGAGTATGATCCATTTTAAATAAGTGTAAATCACTGGTGGTTGTGTGAATCCTTCTGCTAGCCTTCTTTGCAGTGTTTCCAGGACCTGTGTGTTTCTATCCTTGTCTAGGGTAGGTCCTCGGTGAGCACCCACTCTGCTGGACCCAGAACCTTGGCTATCGACTTTTATGGTGATGACCTCACTTGTCGATACTGGATCCAGACTGGATGATAGCCCTATTTCCGACTTCATGCTTCCTGGATCATGTGGCCAAGTCGTTAGGCTTCTGTGGGAGGCTTCTTGGTCATCAGGTCCCCAGTACAGCACCGCAATTCTGGGATCTGCGGGTCCTTCCTTCTGGTGAGCTCTCCGGAGTGTATGCTGCGGAAACCCTTCCTGAGTGCTCTGGCTCTGAGGAGAAACAGCTTTCCACCCTCTCTGCGGGAGAGTCCCTTTGAGCTCGCCGGTCCTGGGTAGACTGGGTGAGTCCTCCTCTTGGCTTGAGAGTTAGGTCCTCTACCCTGGGCTATTGGCACTTCGGTCGAGCTGGGTTCCTCTCTCTCTTCGCTAGGGGTTGAACCCTCCGCTCTTGAGCTCCGTGGCAGTGACATCAGGTAGTTGGGCCACTTGCTGCTCCCCTGATAAGCTGCCTCTATTCGGGTCAAGCCAGGCAGTGCTCACCTCACCTCAGAGGGTTGTCTTTGAGCCTGCCACTCCCGATTGAGTGTCTGAGGACTTCTGGGCATCTGTGAGCAGATGATTCGGAATCTTTTTAAATCCATGCTATGGTAAGTGCATACGCTAAGCTTCTGTGCACTTTCTAAAATCCTGTATGGTAAGGGTTACGTGCTGTCAGCCTCGTTCCCTTTCTCTGAGTTGGCTTAGGTCCCGGGACTCGCCTTGGGCTCCACTCAACTAATG
>NW_015505322.1:138952-160475 GCF_001515645.1 Sinocyclocheilus grahami | reverse complement strand
TGAACCTGGCAGATATCGGGAAGAAAGAGAGGGGCTTTCTCCTCGATGCTCCGGTTTCACCTTCCGAACTTTTTGGTACCTCCGTCGAGACGGTGGTTGAGAAGTTCAGGGAGGCAAAGGCCCACTCAGCGGCCTTCAATTCCACGAATCCACGAAGGTCCAGGTCTGAGCCTGAACAACCCAGGGGTCCTGGCCCTTCTCGGTCTGAGGATCAGAGAGAAGGCTAGTGAATCGCGGGTCAAAGGGAGGTAGGCAAGACCTGAGGGAGGTGATCCAGACGATGCATTCCCAACGCTCTCGTCCAGACCAGAGTGATACCTGAACATCTACTCATCTCCCTCGGGGGGGTTTAACATCTGCCCTCATCTTCCCCTTCCTAATTCCCCTGTAACCACCATCATCTCCACCTGACCAAGGTTAGGTAGGAACCTCCTGCGCATGCATTGCAGTCTCCTATGCTGGACCTATGATGTTTTCGGTTGGTTCTGTATCTTACATAGTAACCACCTTACTGATGGTCCGGGCTAGAGGCTTCTTCGGGCTTCGCTTCTTGAATGGGGCTCCTGCGCGGGAACCATGGTGGGTGAGTACGATCCATTTTGAATATATAAAATGCACAGGTGGTTGTGTGAATCCGTCTGCTAGCCTTCTTTGCAGTGTTTCCGGGACCTGTGTGTTTCTGTCCTTTTCTAGGGTAGGTCCTCGGTGAGCACCCCCTCTGCTGGACTCAGTACCAGGGTCTCGACTTTTGCAGTGATGACCTCACTCGTCGATGCTGGATCCAGACTGTATGATAGCCCCTTTTCCGGCTTCATGCTTCCTGGATCATGTGGCCAGATCACAGGCTTCTGCGGGAGTCTTCTTGGTCATCAGGTCCCCAGCACAGGACCGCAATTCTCCTGGACGTCCGGGCTGGGCTTATGCTTTTCAGGCTGCCCTGACTGGGATGCCATATCCAGGTTCGCCCCGAGGGGCTTCCTGTGAATCAGTATATCCCCTCTCGCTGAGACGTCAAGCGGGAGGTATGAGTGGCGTTTTTGCGAGAAACCCTTCTTGTGAAGTGCTATCGCCAGGCAGTGCTCCCCTCACCTCAGAGGGTTGTCTTTGAGCTTGCCACTCCCGTTTGACTCAATACTTCTGGGCATCTATGAGCAGATGCTTAGAAATCTCTATAAAATCCATGCTATGGTAAGTGCACACGCTAAGCTCTGAGCACTTTCTAAAATCCACATGGTGGTAAGTGTGCACGCTAAGCACTCTGCGCACTTTCTAAAATCCTGTATGGTAAGGGTTACGCGTTGTCAGCCTCGTTACCTTTCTCTGAGTTGGCTTAGGCCCCGGTACTCGCCTTGGGCTCCACTCAACTAGTGTGTCTCTGTTGATACATTTCTTGAAGCATCGCTCCCCTCACTGTAGAGGGTTATTTATGAGCATGGTGCTTTCTTTCGAGTGTTAGAATTTTCTCCCCTTCTGAGAAGTGGAATTCCCCGCTTCTTGGGCTGCTCTCGTGGTTAACAGTGCTCCGCTCTATCGGAGGGTTGCCTATGAGCATGCTGCCTCTTTTCTGAATTCGAAGTTCTCCTTTCACGTGGAGAGTTGAGCTCTCTGTTTTCCCAGAGCACCTGAAACCAGCAAACATCAGGCGATCTAGGCCCTTCCTCTGCCTCCCTCATGCGCTGGCTATGGTAAGTGCACACGCTAAGCTCTGAGCACTTTCTAAAATCCACATGGTGGTAAGTGTGCACGCTAAGCACTCTGCGCACTTTCTAAAATCCTGTATGGTAAGGGTTACGCGTTGTCAGCCTCGTTACCTTTCTCTGAGTTGGCTTAGGCCCCGGTACTCGCCTTGGGCTCCACTCAACTAGTGTGTCTCTGTTGATACATTTCTTGAAGCATCGCTCCCCTCACTGTAGAGGGTTATTTATGAGCATGGTGCTTTCATTCGAGTGTTAGAATTTTCTCCCCTTCTGAGAAGTGGAATTCCCCGCTTCTTGGGCTGCTCTCGTGGTTAGCAGTGCTCCGCTCTATCGGAGGGTTGCCTATGAGCACGCTGCCTCTTTTCTGAATTCGAAGTTCTCCTTTCACGTGGAGAGTTGAGTTCTCTGTTTTCCCAGAGCACCTGAAACCAGCAAACATCAGGCGATCTAGGCCCTTCCTCTGCCTCCCTCATGCGCTGGTTTTTTTTTGGCTAAGCTTGCTGTATGCTTACCCTTCAGGATTTCTAATGAACAGGCTGTAGGTCGAGCCTCCCTCTCGGCTGAGAGCTGGGTGTTATGCTCCCTCAGCTAGGTAACTTACAGCTAGCCATTCCAGCATTATACCATAGATTGAGTTGATGACTTCTCAAACATATTGTTCTTGGGATGCACCATTTGCATCTATGGGCTGCTCTTTCAGAGTGCCACGAGGGCCCCTTAGAACGGTATCTTTAAAATCCATGTTATGGTAAGTGTGCACGCGAAGTCCCTGTGCACTTTCTAAAACCCACACTGTGGTAAGTTCGCACATTAAGCATTTTGCGTTCTTTCTAAAATCCTGTATGGTCGGCTACGCACGGCGGCTTCGTGCCCTTTCTTGAGTCGGTTAGGCCCCGGTTCCACCTTGGGCACCACTCCACCTATGTATCCTCAGGATAACTACTTTAACAGGGTGTTGCTACTAGGGGTCTGTTGAGACAGTTCCTTCAGCAAGCTCATGCAGAGCAAGCGGTAGCCCCCTGGGTGACAGACCAAGACCTAGTACGATTCTAGGCACTTGGTCGTATCCCCTTAAAGGAATCTATTCCTGATTCCAAGCCTTGAGCTCTACCCTGGGCCCAGGAGTTCTGGCCCTAACAGGTAAGTTTTTTTGGGGGTATGTAGCTTAGGCCTTTGGCCGTAGGGGTTAATGTCACTGACAGCCGTCTAACGTCCCAGGGGCAACTCCCTTAATGCTTTGGTAGAGTTGGTACTTAGTGCTCGCCTGTGGTTTGGCATGCACTCCCCTCAGCATGGTGGCGTGGGTATACCGTTCCCCATAGCAACCCCTAGAGGACGAAGTTCCCTTGAAAGGGAACGTCTCAGGTTACGTATGCAACCATGGTTCCCTGAGTAGGGAACGAGACACTGCGTCCTCTAGCTTCCTGCCATGCTTCAAACCCAAGCTTCAGACGAAGAAGCGGATGACGTGTTCTCCCGGCGCCTATTTATACTATAGTCGCACCGGTAGTGACGTCATAGGCTGTCGCCTGCCAACATGTTGTTGGTGTTTTTTGAATGTATGCTTCAGACACGGGTCACGTCGAGGCGTTCCCCATAGCGACCCCCTAGAGGACGCAGTGTCTCGTTCCCTACTCAGGGGACCATGATTACATAACCTGAGACGTTCTCCCTCTTGTTCGCCGTCGTCGTTAACAGTTCTGTCTAATACGGATAGAAGTCTGTCTAATAATCCGATAGAACTGTTAAACAAAGGAAGTGCTCTGTTGGTTACAGTTTACTTCCTTTTTAATTATATTTTTATTCAATATTTATTTATTTGTGAAAAATACTTTGTCATCTAAAGTATAAGTATGTTTATTTTACAAATTTATTTTTAATGCATTTTCAAATGATTTCAAATTTCTTAAATATTAATTAAAATAAATAAAATTATATCGGCCATCGGCCACCCTGCTTTCCAAGATATCGGCATCGGCTGTCAAAAAAACAATATCGGTCGACCACTAGTAACAGACATGGATTGATCCAGACCCCCACTTCTCTTCCCAGGAGGTTCTTATTCTTCAGAAATGGTTTTGGGTGTGGTCCTGGCTTTTATCATAGGTGTTTTCAATAACCTTTTAAAGGGTAAGCATTGCTTGAGGGATGGGTTTTGGTCAAGTCTTGGCCACGTGTAGCAATAGACATTAAATAAAAGCTGTGTTTGTGAAGTATTTGAAATTAATAAATATCAGCTGTCATTCCCAGTGACTGCATGTGACAGAGTGAACATTTTAACCTGTATTTTGGCCTCTGAAGTTGGATCCTAAAGAGAACCTGCGAACGCAAAGTTGAGAAGTTCAGCAGAACATATATAGAATACTTGTAGAACATGTTAAACCAAGAGGATACTTTGTAAAGCACCTATAGTGTTTGCTTAACCACTTTTTTTTTTATTTTTTACTATTAACCACAATAGTAAAAAAAATATAATAAATAAACAAATACCCTATAACATATTTACACAAAACTATGGAAGCCGTTAGTTTTCATAGTTGCAACTATGAAAAAATTGCACACAAAAAAAGTCAGAATGACAAGATATAAACACAATTTTGAGAGAATAAAAGACAACATTTCAAGATATAAACTCAGAATTCTGACTTTTTTCTTGCAATTCCAAGTTTACATCTTTTTTTTGATGCAGTTTTGTTTTTGTATCTCACAGTTTAGCAATTGCCAGTTAATATCTCACAATTCTGACTTTTTTTCTCAAAATATAAATAGTATAAATTCACGTTTGTGAGTTAATATCTCAAGTTTATATCTCACAATTCAGAATTTTTTTCAGCAAGAAAGTCTGAATTGTGAGATAAAAAAAATCGCAATTACACACATCCTGTGGCAGAAACAAGCTTCTATATAAAACAGCACTTGTCACACCCAACCAGACTCAATTCCCTTACTCTGACCTGAATACCTCTAAATCAACTGAGGACAATTGAAAGCATTTTGTATCTAATTCCATTTTTATGACACATATTGTTATTGATTCCCATAAATTCCACACCTGATAAACTAATAGAGGTCTGAAAATGCAGAGGTGAGATGAAGTTACTTGGCAGGCTTTATAAACAAACTCTAGACAATGTCGTTCACTCCTGAGGGGATCACTTTGCCACCCAACTCAATTCATCATTTTAATAAACCATGTGTTGCGGTGGAACAACTATCAAGTCACTGTAGATGGGTGGATGCCTTCTACAAAAGACATTCCTTGAAGTAAAAAAACACAAAAACAATAAAGTACAGACCACCAAATTAGAAGTGCTATCTATCTATCTCTTTCTGTCCATCCGTCCGTTTATCTGTGTGATTCATATTCTATTTAATGTTTCATTCATGAATGATATTCATAAGATATCATTTTTCAAACTTTCTCGCTCTGTGAAAGTAAGTGATAGTATTTGCCGCCACAATTGTAGAATGTGTAGAATACAACACGTCATGTTAAGCATAAAGTTAAATCTTGCAGTGTCTCACTAATATTGTCCAAATCAGCTAGAATTAAATGTAACTTTAGGGGACTTGGTTTTAAATTGTGTTCAAAATCACTTTGATCCGATGATGAAAACATTTTCCTCATTGTTCTGTAATATAGAACTAGTCTTTGTTTGTGATTAATCTTTTATATATGCTCAAAATTACTTGTGGTCTTCATAAATTACATAAGAATCCATGAACTCATTCATTGGCTGTGCATTATGAACTTTACATTATTGATATATATTGATTGTTAGTGTGTTGTTTGAAATCTGTTAATTGTATTATGAACAATTCATCCATGTCTATTTCATTAAAAATAATAATACAATTTAAAAACCTTGTAATATTTAATCAAAATGTAAAGCTCTTTGAAACAATGTGTGTAATGTAAATTTAGTAAATATCAATATAGTAGGTTTAAGTAAATATTGTGCTGTTAATCTTTTTTTTCCCCGCCATTCTCATTTTCATTCCATCTCTTCTTTTCATTTTTTCCAACCTCATCTCTACCTTGGGGGGATTTCAGTAGAACATTCCACTGTGTGCATGTTTAACAGTAGAAATAAAGTAGGTGTTTGGTTTCATGTGTGTGCTACACATGCTTGTGGATACACGTGTGTGTGTGTGTGTGTGTGTGTGTTTAGGAATTGGTCCAAATTGTACAAAAAATACACACATTTATAAATGCTTTCTGTTTGTAATCTGAACTTCCTTAAAAAAAAATCTACATGTTAAGTGACACTACAAATGGTTGAAAAATTACTTTTAAAGAAATAGCGATTATTTAATATTTTTGAATTCTTTCTAAGTATGTGTTGGAGACAATTCTGTTGTATTGTTATTGGTTCTTAACACACTGTTTTATTGTTTGCAAAGCCTCCCTGAATGAATGAGATAAGATAAGTGCATATGTTCCACCCTCCATGACATCATGAGATAATTCTCATTGGCTGGGGGAATGAGTCTATGATGACATCATGGCTTTCATGAGATCATGCTTTAACTAACATTCTAAAAATATTTTTGCATTCTATTTTGGGCTCATAGAAGGTGTAAAGTTTGCTAACTCATTTCAAGAGCATTTAGTTTTTATTTGACAGCGTAAACCAAATGAAAGCAGAACCTTTCCGGATATTTGGCATCTTTTTCATTACTCATTTTTGCCCAACTTGACTTACCTGAAAATGTTTTGGCAAAGGTGTTTTCTATTGTGCATTTACAAGCAAAGTGACACCATCTGCTATTGTTTCACTAATTAATCACTGAAAAACAGGTTGTCTGAAATTCCTGCCTATACAACCACATCCACCCACACACACACCCATACAATATTATAGCCATAAAATGATAGATATAACAGTCATAATCATTTGACACCCTCTGCAATCCACGCACACATGCAAAGTTGGTTTGTACAATATGAATACATGCATACAAACAAACTTGTGTGCGTGGAGTTTCATCAGTTCCACTTCCACGCCCCTAACTGCCAAAAAGTAAATAAATTCACAGTTGTGCAGTATTGGTTTTGCGGGTGTGCGCAAATGGAGAGATGTGGGTGGGTGAGAGAGTGAGAGTGTTGGGGGCAAGTGTAGTTCAAGTGAAGGTCTGGTAAATCTGAATGGTTTGCTTTATTATTCCGGGTAAATAGACACAGGTTGGGTTTATGTGCACTGGCATCATCAGGTACGCGATATGCTATTGTTACAGAAGACTTGGCATAACTCCAGTATACAATAACTTCAGCAACCAGTATACATACACACCTTTACGTGACTGACAGGTTCAGTGAATAATCTTAACGTGTTAATATAATTATTATATGTTATTATAGTGTTATTTATGGGTATAATTTTACAAAAATAAAATATATAGTATATATATATATATATATATATATATAAGATATAAATTACAAAAGTAGAAAAAATGAAAAGTATTACAGTTTACAGAAAAATATTGAAAACACTGTTTTTGACATTGATAATAATAAGGACCATTATTAATATTTAAGCACCAATAATAACTGATAATATCTGAGCACCAAGTCAGCATTTTAGAATGAATTCTGAAGGATCATGTGACACTGAAGACTGGCCTAATGATGCTGAAAATTACATTTTAAAATATACTCAAATCGAAAACATTATCTAACAATACTACAGTTTTACTGTGTGTTTGAGCAAATAAATGCAGCCTTGGTGAGCATAAGAGACTCCTTTAAAATGCATACAAAAAAACGTAATTATTCCAAATTGTGAGCAGTATATAGCTTTAAATCATGAAATTATTTAAAAGTACTATTTACAGTGGGTCCTTTTGCCCTCAGCATGCTTTTACCGACCTGAAATAAAAATGTATAATGTGTAGCTAAATTATGTAAGTCATTTGTCTTCACTCATTGTTAGAGAACCTGGCGACCTTTATCCATACTTGTTAGATCTTTGAAACTGTGAGGCGTGTCTTGTCAGGAAGGGAAAGAAGGAGAGATAGAGAGAGACAAACAGAGAAGGAAGGAAAGGGCGGAGAGGGAGAGGCAGGCAGGCACACACACCCAGCCCTTTCTCTCTTCTCTTCTGCCCCCTCAGGCGTGTCTTGTCAGGAAGGGAAAGAAGGAGAGATAGAGAGAGACAAACAGAGAAGGAAGGAAAGGGCGGAGAGGGAGAGGCAGGCACACACACACACACACACACACACACACACACACACACACACCCAGCTCTTTCTCCTCTCTTCTGCCCCCTCCTGTCTCCGGTTGCGCGTATCTGGAGCCAAGAGTGCGCCCCACCCTCGCCTCCCGCGAGCGCCCGCCCGCCCGCCCGGCCCCCCCTAATCATGTGATAGACGCTCAATTCACTCAGGACACTTTAAACAGTTGGACAAGAAGTTGTTTCGTAACTTTCGGGGAAGTTTTTTCAGCGTCAGCCTAAAGTGTGTCTTTTAGATGTGTTTCATGCCATTGTGATCCGGGTTGTTGCTGTCGTCTGCGGTCCTTCATAACGGCGCACTTTTAACTTGAGGAATATTCACTGACAAGTAAGTTTCTATATTCATTAAATACCATAGTCTGACTTCAAACAGGCACAATCAAACCGTCCTGCTGTAGTTATAAACAATTGAGTCCATCTTTAATTGATTGATTTATATAAATTAATATTTAATATTCAATAAAACAAAACAAAATACACACGTATGCCTATATATCGTGTAGCCTATATAAGTTTAAAAAAAGTGTATTTCTTTTGTCCATTTTAGAATGTTTTATTCTACTTCTGCAGTAACTACTTGTAAAGTAGTTTTGACAGATGTATGGGTCAGTGTCAAATAAGGATGTCTGAGATGAGGACAACGAGAAATCTTTTAAGAAACTAGTTTAACATATGTGCCAAGTTTTCAGAAATATCATGTCCATGAAATATTTTCAGAAATAACATAAACATTTCGTATTCATGTTTATACTACAATTTTTGTAGTTTCGTGCAAACATAAATTTAATGGATCTAAAATGTCTAAAAGTTTTGTAAAAAAAAAAAAAAAAAAAGTACCAAAATATTTTATACGTGATTGTACAAACATTTTATAAAAAGTCAGTATTAAGAAGTGTTTTTGTGGTTACTCCATTTTAAAAATGTGATATTTTTAAACATTTAATGGCCTTGACATGCAATGAAGGGCATTTAAAGTGATCTATTTAATACAAAACTTTTTTTTTAATTACAGTCCTTGGATAGTTACACCATCTAGATATTTTTACTTAAGCAATATCACAAAATCAAAATTACTTGAATTAAGAAGCATGTTCATCAAAGAAGTGAATTCAAGTAATTTACCAGCATTGTATGAATTGCATTTATTTTTTTTGAACGACAGAAATATTGACGACCATGTCATTGCCATCTAGGCTATTTGTTCTGATTATTGTGAGTTGTATTAATATTGCTCTTTTAGCACTTACTGTTTTATTGTTGTACTGATACTGTGTTCTTAGCTGGACATAAACTTGAATCTTGTACTCTATCAGAATGAATAATTCACATTATTTACAGTCTCTCAGTCCATATGATCAGTGCTAGAGCTTATATGCAAATATAATTTTCAGGCAAATTATACGCACTGTATAGGAACATGTTGGCGTGTGCTTTTGGCTCAGTTGCATTTTTTAACTAAACATTTATTTTGTCACATTTCTGAGTTGGGACCTGCAACTCTTTATACAAAGTTTAAATGTTAACAAACAGTATTGCATTAAAATACTTGACAGGTCTTCAGTTAATCTACATTTAAACAGTTAGAAATGTCATGACACCTTGATTCATATATTTTATGTACTTAGTGTGCATGAACAACTGAACTTTTAATCATATAAGGTCACTTGGATTGTTCATTAAAATTATTCAAATAAAATTGTGGCAATATGGTGCATACATAGTTTTTGTTGAATGAATAACAGACAAAATTCTAACTTTTTAAAGTCTAAAATATTATTGAATATGGCTCCAAGCCCAATTCTGTAGGCTTCTGCAGTAAATGGTTTGGTTTGTGATCAGCTTGGCCTACATTTAGAATGTGTGTATGTTCAGCTATTCAAAATCTGAACATCCTGCCCCTGCATTTTGGACTGTATGAAGATTATGTGTACAGTACATATGTGCATGGTGGACATAGCATTATTGGTGTGAAAATTAAATACAATAAAACTAATAGTCAAAGTCCCAGGGTCAGTAAGGCTGTTGTATTCTGAGCTTTGTTTCAAGGCTGAGGTTTGCGTCAGACATTCCATCTGGCACATGGAGCCTCTTTTCCTGTTTTCAGCATTTGAGGGGAGGCTAACTGAGGGGAGTGAACACACACACACACACACACACACACACACACACACACATATGCCTAGACCCTCCACCCACTTACACGACTCTTTCCTTGGATCAATACTCTGATGTTATCGCAATACACACACAAACAATCCACTACAAAAGAGGATCATTTTCAGATACCATGCTTAGCCTCTCTCTTGCTCTCTGTCTGTCTTTCTCTTTTTCTTTAGCTTGAGGAAAGGCCAGAAGGGAGTCTATAGCCCCCATGTAGCAGAGCTTCTCTATGTGTTAGTCTCACTATGGAAACAATAACAGACACACTGCGGCCCTCTTGCTAAATTTGGTCTTCGGCCTAAATTTCAGTCAGATAGAAGCCTATCTGTAAAGTTTTTCACATTGTGATCATCCCGTTCAATCTCAGATCTCATGCATCTCTCAGATACCTGGCACCTGGCTGAAAACCTGTTATCTGAGAGCGGCGGTTATTGACGGGTTGTGTGCACTGAACCAGAGCCATTTAGTTTGGTTTTGGGCTTTACATGGGTTTGCTATTAGATTCTGTACTTTGTAATTTTGGTCTTTGCATTTTCTTCATGTCAGCAAGCCGGACCATTTCTCTCCACTAGGAAACTGCATTAGAGTGTAACTCTGGCATTCTGTGGTTTTGAGTGTGTGTGTGTGCCTTAATGGATTTCCCTACTTCAACGGTCTGCAATGTTGAGTGAAGAGCGTGTGTAATTTATAAGGTATCACACATGGTAGATTTGACAGAAAGAGTCGTTCTACTCGTTCACACCACAGCATTCAAGAACAAAAATGACACTAAACCTTAGAAATATTAAACTTAGCCACATTGGTTAAGAGCTTTAACTTTGTTAACATACAGTATAAAGCTGTTGATGTGTGATTCACAAGATCTTTTAAAACATTTGATTTTTCTAAATGTTGGTTTTCAGCTGATTTATAGGGCCCTCATCATTACCATTACATCTTAATGTTGAAGTGATGATCAGATATGACAGAGGTAGAGAGATCGAGGGTAGAAACAGATTGTGCTATCAACTCACAAAGACTATAATTATAGTACAATTAAGCATTTAAACATCTTAAGTTAATTGCTCACAGAAAATTTTAATTATAGGTGTTTCATGTGTTATGAAGTCTTGCGCTAGTTGGCACTCCAATCTCTCTGTACTAACCGCATCTGGTGAAGCATGTACTAACCTCTCTTTATTTTATGAGACTGTAAAATTTAATTGACGGTCTTGAAGTTGTGCTTGTTGTTAGCGGTGAAAGGCTTCATGATTAATATAACAGGTTCACGTGAATGCTGTCAAGCCCGGAGGACAGTTATGGTACTAACCGCATCTGGTGAAGCATGTACTAACCTCTCTTTATTTTATGAGACTGTAAAATTTAATTGACGGTCTTGAAGTTGTGCTTGTTGTTGTTAGCGGTGAAAGGCTTCATGATTAATATAACAGGTTCACGTGAATGCTGTCAAGCCCGGAGGACAGTTATGAACATCTCTATCATATCTATCTATCTATCTATCTATCTATCTATCTATCTATCTATCTATCTATCTATCTATCTATCTATCTATCTATCTATCTATCTATCCGAGTGCAACAGCTATGATGGCGATATAAAAAATCTCTGTCTCTTATTTGGAAAAGGGCTGTTTGTTTGACTAAGATTTCCCAAGAGGGAGCTTTGCAGACCTTGATGCTTCTGCAGACAAGTTGAAAAGAAAACCTGTGCTTTGATAAGTACAAATCTTACAAACCCCAAACTTTTGAACTGTAGTGTACATAGAGGCCTACATACAACCCTTATTTTCATCAGAATATTAAAGAGGGTTCAGCTGGTGCAGTTTTCTAAATGTGAGGTTAATTCAACCAATAATAAAAATCTGTCATTATTTACTCACTCTCATGTCATTCCAAACCCACGTTACTTTCATTTTCTTTCTCCATGGAACACAAAATAAGATCCATCCATCCATTTCTCAAAACGCTTGTCCTCTGCAGGGTCGCTGGGTGATAAATGAGGTGTCCTACAGTATATAGAGTTGCATATGTGGATGTGTGATGCTTTTTTTGTTATATTTGCAGCTTGGTAGCACAGTATTCATTCTCATTGTATGGAAAAGAGCCTGCTCATTTTGTGTTTAATTGATGAGAGAAAGTCATACAGGCTTAACGTGGTGGTGGATAAATTGTGGTAGAACTTTTAGTATTGGCTGAGTTATTCATTTAAAACTCTACAGACAAGAAAACCGAGTCTAGTTCAAAACAGGTCTTGAATGGTGTTTAACTCATACAGTATGTTGTGACTTGTCTTATGTTTTGATGTGTCTCTTTATCTGTATGGAATTCTATACTATTGGTTTCAGGTTTGGATGAGTATGTCTGTGTTTGTGTGTACGCTTCAATACGTTGTTTTGTTAACCCACACCTGACCCTGGGGCCAAAGGGAATGTTTCACAAGCCTCTGTGTGTGTGTGTGTGTGATCGGCATTGTCTCTTGCGATAGTAGTCCTGTTTATATATGCGTGTCTGAGGACTGAGGAGTGTTCAGTTTGCTGGGAGTGGATCTGGACTCAGTGGACCTAGTATGGATTGTTGTATGGATCACCACCCTGGGTTAATGATTGTAAAAAGAGACTTTATATTCACCCCTCTCTTTCTTTCTTCCTCAGTCTCTCAGACTTTGGACTGTAAAAGCACTCACATATCATGAAGTCAGTCTCATGGCTCACTGAAGTCCCACATCCCGTTCCTGAATTCCCATGAAAACAAGTCCTGGATCATTTTTACTTTCATTTTTGGAAATAGAAATTGATCAGCACCTATAGCACCTGTAGTATCTATAGACTGTAGCACCTGCATCTTTGTGTCTGGCTTTGTGTGCTCACACAAAACACACAGACAGATCAAAGTGCAAAACATATTTGTCTCTTTTGTGTTCGCAAGACAACATGACCATATCTAAGATATCTGATGAGCTGGTAGTGCTGTAGACCTTTCATCTTTAGCTTTTAGCTTCCTTTGTGCATTGCAGACTTGTTAGCTGTGTTATTCTTCTGCTGTGGACTCTTTTGACCCTGTAGACTTTTACAAAATAAACTCATAATACACTTTTCACACTCTCACTAGATTATTTAATCTGTCTGCCTACAATATCAAACAGTACTGGCATCACATTTTTCTGGTATAAACATTTCCATCACATTTCAGATGATGTATTGTGTTTAATAGCATTCTGTGGTGGAAATGAGATTTACATTTTTTTTAGAATAAAATAGTTGACTTCTTTGTCTTGGTAAGATTTATTTCATAGATTGATTTTGCTTTGTCGTTGTCTCATATTCAAAGCATGCTTTGAATACATTAACCTTGGATTATGGGGGAATTTTCTTTACCGGGGGACAGTAAAAGTTGTGTAAAATTATTTATTTTATTTTGACTCATTTGTAAAATTGATGAACTTGCATTTAACTCTTTGATCAGGATATCATATTTACAATAAATGTATTTATATTATTAATTTGTATTTATTTATAAACAGTTCCATTCAAATGTTCAATACTTTTATTCAGCAAAGTCTTATGTACAACCACACACAAACAGCGTTCATAGCCCTGGGCATTCTGACTTCCCCTGTACTTTAAGTGATTAGTGTTTCATGCTTCTCTGCTTCTGTGTGCTTGGAATGAAGAAAGACTTCCTGATGGCTCACGACATGTCTCTAATGCCAGATTTGTGGTTGATATCTGATATTCTACTGTTTGTTCTCTGTATTTTCCAGAATTCCAGCCATGCTCAGGTGTGACCCAATAAAGCCAGACATGGTGAGTATGGTTTAAAGGGTAAATATTCTCAAATAAATTGTTAAGAAATGGTTGGTATGATAGTATAAATCATTTCTGAAAGGTTTTGTAGAGATACCTTCTACACTGTAAAAATAGTTTTTTTGAAGTTGCAAAGTTTTATGAGAACATATTTTTTCAGTCTTTCTGCTTAAAAAGTTTAATTCAAGGTGTTCTTTGTAATCATTTGTGAAATATACTAACAGTTTTTGAGTGATTTTTTTTTTTTACATCAACATTTTTGTTTAGTGTATATACCTTACTCAGGGTAGCGCCATATTTAATTTTTGACAGGAATGAAAACAAGGATTGTACTGTTGTTTAACCGATTGTTCAACTGATGAAACATCTGAAAAAACTTGTGAAAATAACACAATCTAGGACCTTTATACAGTGTGTGCCATATTGTAAACACTACTGTAAGTCTATCGCTCACAGCCTCATTTTCATTCGCTTTAAATTCGATATGGCATCTAACCTGATTAAAGTCTGTTAGACAGAAGAAGTGGTTTTGGACTAATCTGAAATGTTTCTCCACCTTCCTGATGCTTGTCTAGTTCTTTGTATCCGGTTTATGCGATTTTAAAGAAAACAATGCTTCACTTTCCGTTTCCAATAACAAACCTGCCTTACCAACTAACACACAATGGGCTGCCTGGCACTTGGCCATCTGAACACCCTGGTCTTGGGCCATTGGTGTGTTTGTTCTAGTGCAGTATCCATCTTTGAATTCTTGGTAATAACACGAGACTCATTGATAGAGACTAATAAGGATATTTTTGAATTGCATGAGTTTATTCTTAGGATCTTACAAAATGTATCTCTAAAGCTCATCTTGTACTTGCTCTTTTTTCTCTCTTCCTCTGGCTGCAGATGGACATGCATTCCTTTCTCATTAGGTTAGGAGTTTATATGGGGTGGGAAGTTGAATTTGGCTCATACTCAGTCATTCAAAGTTAGTCTTTTTTGTCGGTTTATACTCCCCAGACTCAACTGCTGCTCAGCGCAGCTGCTTTATATGAGTGCTTGTGTAATTATGTACATGTGAATGTGAAAATATGCTATTTACAGCATGTTTAACATCTCTCTCTCTTTTTCTCTCTCAGTCATTTTACCCGACTTACCTGATTAAACCTACACCTGAGGCATTTGGAGTCGTATTGTCACCTTCCGTGGTCCCTACTTCCACAGCTCACCTATACTCTCCTCACTACCACCAAGCACATTACTCCTACATGAGCCCCCTTCACACATACCCTCAGTCCCAGGATGTCCGTCAGTCCCAGACTGAACCTGTCGACTTGACCACCAAAAGATCCTCCATTTCGTCGCCTTCCTCATCTCTGGCATCATCATCACCCAGAGCCACTCCCCCATCCCCTTTTGATTGCTCCAGTCCGGTGTCACGTCCTCGCCTTGGCTCCGGCTCCGGCTCCGGCTCTGTAACAGGAAGCACTTCTGGTTCATCTCAGACAAGGCTGACCCCACCACTGGCCCTTCCCATTCCACCGGTAAGAATAGTGGTGATGCCTTTCAAAAAAAGTGTTGTGGTGATACCGTGGTGCTGAATGATTACCATATTCCCATGCAAATGTATTGACATGGTAATTCAATTTACATGGGGGAAAAAAAACATGGTATATATCTATACATTTCTAATTTTATTAGCTCTGTCACGTATGTCAGTATGATTTGACAATTTCAAAAATACATAAAAAATGCAATTCATACATGCAATGATTTGAGAATACATCTTTGATAAGAATATTTTTTATTTAAAATATTATTTATAATTATTATTAGAAGTCACTTATGCTCACCAAGGCTGCAGATATACAGCAAAACAGTAATATTGTAAAATATTATTACAATTTAAAATATTTTTTTCTATTTTTAAATGTAATTTATTCCTGTGATGGCATCCAGAATCTTCAGTGTCACATGATCCTTTAAAAATCATTCTAACATGCTGATTTGGTGCTCGTGAAACTTTTCTTCTTATTATTATCAAATTTGAAAACAGTTATGCTGCCTCATATTTTTGTGGAAACTGTGATACATTTTTCTAGGATTATTTGGTAAATAGAAAGTTCAAAATAGAAAATTTATGTAAAAATCTTTACTTTTTTACGTTTGATCAATTTTATGCATACTTGCATCCAAAAAAAAAAATCTTGAATCTTGAGCCTGAACTTCTGAACAAAAGTGTATATCATAGAAAGAACCCCTGTGACGTCTTATCTAAAACTTAGAGACCAACAGACATTTCTCGTGTCATAATCCATCTGTGTTTGTTTTTCTGGTCTACATGTGATGCAGGTTTTGACATCTATTGTACCAGTACTTTCTATGCTGCAGCCGTTATCTGTGCTCTACCCTCCTGCCCTACACCTGTCTCCCTCCATCATGATATCACCCGTCACACCTGAGGATCCTACTAACCACACACAGTGTAAGTGGGATGACATGCTCTATCACACACACGCATATTCACTTTTGAAGCAAACAACACATTTCCAAACACATGCTCTCACTCTCTTCTCATGAGTTTTAGTGGGTGACAGTTGTAATAATATATCCTTACATATTTTTGTTTGGCTGATTGATTTGTGTCTCGTTTCTTGTCTTCAGTCTCTATAATGAAGTCAGAGAATCATCCAGACAACCATGAGCTCCTCAAGCCAATCAAATCAGAGCCCTACCCTGAACACGCTCAGGATTCCTACAGCCAGGAACTAACCTCACCCATCATTACTGTCCCACCAAGTTATGAGTGAGTACCGAGTCCTCAAACACACACATACGCTCAGTGTTTTTCGTTATATCACCATTTATTTTGTATGATCACGGATAATACTGTCATGACATGCATTTCTGTCATGACAACTCTTCAGCATGGTAATATACATGGCAATGTTATTGAGTTTGGTCTTGGTGGAATAGATCTGCTACGCTGCTGCTGCTGTTTCAGAGCAAATACTGAGACTTGCTACTGTCAAGACATCCACAGATATGCTGCTGTGAGCATGTGAGAAATACTGCTGCTGCATATATAATATATATTAAATAACCCCGCAGCAGATCTATACAGGTGGAGCTGGGGAAGGTGGAGGGTTTCTGCTACACTGCTACAGCAAGCACTAGCCAAGTATGTGAATGTTGAGCAGCAAGCTCATTGGATGCTGATGCGAAAAGAAACCCAATCGGCTGTGCCATGTGAATAATGATGTGATTATGTCAGATTGAGAACCTATCGGCCTGCGCCATCTAGAGTTTCATGACAGAATCAGTTAAAATGACGTCAACACATAGAGTAACGCTACGTGTTTCTAATCATTTCAGGGGACCTTTAAGGGGTTTTGTTGCATGTTTTTACACATTTACAGCGGTTCATCCCCAGTCAACACTGTACATCTTCTTGTAAAAACAGCCTACTGGATTCTATACAGAAACCTGTAATTAGACACAGAAACAAATGTTACACATACTGTACACATAGTATCTAACTCTCTCTCTCTCTCTCTCTCTCTCTCTCTCTCTCTCTATATATATATATATATATACATACAGTATATATGTCTGTCTGTATTATGGATCTCATTTATAGTACATTTTGCTGTCTATTATGGATCTCATTTATAGTACATTTGGCCTACAGTTCTCTTTCAGCCATGTGTGTATGTATGTGTGGTGTAATGCATATATTTCTGTATCTGATGTTTCTTGTTGTGGGTCTGATAAAATCCCCCAGCATGCATTTCAGAGACAGTGTGTCTCCACGTTCAATTTACATGGGGGTGGGGTCATGCTTGAGCACATATAAGTGCATGCTTGAGAGTTTGTGTAGACATTTTTGGATTCTTATTTGTACGTGGTTTAGTGCACTTTCACAGTGTGTGTGTGTGTGTGTGTGTGTGTGTGTGCGCCAGTGGGCCTGGTGTCATCAGTTATGGACATACTGTGTGACAGAAAAGAAAAAAAGTGGTGAATACAGAGAAAGAAGCGATGAGGAAGGGAGGAGAAAGCGCTTGATTGAGAGCGGAAGGGAGGAGGAAGGTAGAATGATAGTTTTATATTGGGTGCGGTGCCAGAAAACAGCTGCTTTTAGGAACAAATGTCAGAAAGTGGGTGAATAAGTGACATTGTAATCGAAGATTGAAAATATGTAGCTGAAACAGACAGGGAGGGTAAAGTGTATAGAGAGGTTTAATGGAGAGATGAGAGAAAGAGAGAGAGAGAGAAGGGTGTATTTAATTACAGGGTGTATTTAGGCAGGAACTTACAGTAAGAGGTGTTCCTCTAAGTAAATGTATGAGAGTTTTTTTCAACTGGTTTACTGTCTGCAAGTTGGAAATCGTCAGTCCAGTCATTTAGAAAAGTAACAGCCTTTCCTCAAAAAGCTGCACAATTAGATGTATTATTCATGTCTGTAGCTCAAACGGTGCGGAACGAGTTACCCACTTTAGTTCCTTGTGGTTAAGGCCTACATGTGAGCAGTAATAAGGATTCTTGCTTCAGCAAGCAAGTACTACTAATAAATATCATAAATGTAACATTTGACAGCAGTGTACTGTAATTAAAGTGCCCCTATTATGGATTTTCAAATATTACCTTTCATGCAGTGTGTAATGTAGCTATCTGTGAATTTAAACAATCTACAAAGTTGTGAAGCCGAAAGTGCACCGTAAATAAAGTTATTGGCTCTCAAAAAAAAAAAAAAGGACTCTGAACAGCCTAAACGAGTCGTCTGGAATTCCAGTCTCACTTCCGTGACAGCTACACGTCACTGGGTAACACATTTGCATAATGCCCTCCTATGTTCTACATTGTCCGCCCGCGAACGACTTGACCCCCCCTCAAACACTATAGCATGCGCCGTACGCGGTAGACCAATTACAAAGGACTAGGCCATCTAACCAATCAGAGCAGTGTAGGCTCACGGAAAGGAGGGGTTTAGAGAGACTTAAGCCCCGTTCGCACCAAGAACGATAACTATAAAGATAACGATATTAGCGTCCACACCAGCGAACGATATCGTGTGTTTATTCTAAGCGCACGCGCGTCTGCCGCTTTAAATTCTTGCACTCGTTACAGCAGGATGGATTCTGATTGGCTGTCAGTGTTTTATCGTTCATCAGCTGGAAAAAAATCATTTTGAAAGTGATCACAACGATATCGTTCCTCTGTATCGTTATCGTTATAGTTGTGGTGTGAACTATGCTATTCTTTAATATTGAGAACGATTTTTAGAGCTATATCTTTATCGTTATCTTTATAGTTATCGTGCTTGGTGTGAACGGGCCTTTATTCAGGAGAAAGCGCTTGATTGAGAGCGGAAGGGAGGAGGAAGGTAGAATGATAGTTTTATATTGGGTGCGGTGCCAGAAAACAGCTGCTTTTAGGAACAAATGTCAGAAAGTGGGTGAATAAGTGACATTGTAATCGAAGATTGAAAATATGTAGCTGAAACAGACAGGGAGGGTAAAGTGTATAGAGAGGTTTAATGGAGAGATGAGAGAAAGAGAGAGAGAGAGAAGGGTGTATTTAATTACAGGGTGTATTTAGGCAGGAACTTACAGTAAGAGGTGTTCCTCTAAGTAAATGTATGAGAGTTTTTTTCAACTGGTTTACTGTCTGCAAGTTGGAAATCGTCAGTCCAGTCATTTAGAAAAGTAACAGCCTTTCCTCAAAAAGCTGCACAATTAGATGTATTATTCATGTCTGTAGCTCAAACGGTGCGGAACGAGTTACCCACTTTAGTTCCTTGTGGTTAAGGCCTACATGTGAGCAGTAATAAGGATTCTTGCTTCAGCAAGCAAGTACTACTAATAAATATCATAAATGTAACATTTGACAGCAGTGTACTGTAATTAAAGTGCCCCTATTATGGATTTTCAAATATTACCTTTCATGCAGTGTGTAATGTAGCTATCTGTGAATTTAAACAATCTACAAAGTTGTGAAGCCGAAAGTGCACCGTAAATAAAGTTATTGGCTCTCAAAAAAAAAAAAAAGGACTCTGAACAGCCTAAACGAGTCGTCTGGAATTCCAGTCTCACTTCCGTGACAGCTACACGTCACTGGGTAACACATTTGCATAATGCCCTCCTATGTTCTACATTGTCCGCCCGCGAACGACTTGACCCCCCCTCAAACACTATAGCATGCGCCGTACGCGGTAGACCAATTACAAAGGACTAGGCCATCTAACCAATCAGAGCAGTGTAGGCTCACGGAAAGGAGGGGTTTAGAGAGACTTAAGCCCCGTTCGCACCAAGAACGATAACTATAAAGATAACGATATTAGCGTCCACACCAGCGAACGATATCGTGTGTTTATTCTAAGCGCACGCGCGTCTGCCGCTTTAAATTCTTGCACTCGTTACAGCAGGATGGATTCTGATTGGCTGTCAGTGTTTTATCGTTCATCAGCTGGAAAAAAATCATTTTGAAAGTGATCACAACGATATCGTTCCTCTGTATCGTTATCGTTATAGTTGTGGTGTGAACTATGCTATTCTTTAATATTGAGAACGATTTTTAGAGCTATATCTTTATCGTTATCTTTATAGTTATCGTGCTTGGTGTGAACGGGCCTTTATTCTTCAAACTGCTTCGAACTAATCATTTACAAATCATTGAATCAACTGAGGTGAAGTTAAATGTTATGCGAAAATTAATATGTTTTTTGATCTTGCATGCATGTAAACCTGTTTACTTGAGGAGACCCCTGAAACAATATTAGGAACCTTAAAAATGGCATAATAGGGGCACTATAAACAAAATCTAAGGTCATAAATACATACAATACTCGGGTAACTTAACACAAAGGACTGGCTTTTGCTTTGAGGTAGACTCTATGTTATGAATCTGACCCCTGGTGGTTAAAGCAAGAGGTGCACTTCAAACAAAGTGGTTGTGGAGACCATGGATACATTTATCTTTCTTTTTGTCTTTAACAGGGGAAACACACACTCTGTGATTGTACGTCGAAAGGTAGAGTCTCCAGATCCACTGAAGAAGCGTCGAATTCATTGCTGTGACTTCAATGGCTGCAATAAAGTCTATACCAAAAGCTCCCACCTGAAAGCTCACAGACGCACACATACAGGTACATAGGCTATATATGCAAAGACTTTTGTTCATACATGCAAAATTAACTTTGTGATGCTCATTTAAAAAAATGTTTTGCCTGGATGTATTCTGGATGTAAGTAAAAAAATACAATACAAATGCAATTCACACAAAAACTGCGTAAATACACTTGTTCTGTGTGATATGGGGCTTGATCTTTTTGTTGAGAAAGCTTTTTTTTTAAATAAATTATTATTGCTCACCAAAGCTGCATTTATTTGATCTAAAATAAAGAAAAACTGTAATATTGAAAATTATTATTATAATTGAAAATACGTTTTTTGTATTTGAATCTATTTTAAAATGCAATTTATTCCTGTGAGTCAAAGCTAAATTACGCCAGTTTTCAGTGTCACATGATCCTTCAGAAATCCTTCTAATATGCTGATTTGCTGCTCAAGAAAGGTTTTTTATTATCAGTGTTTAAAACCATGATATGCGACTATTCAAAAGTTTGGGGGGGGGGGGGGGTTTTT
>NW_015505322.1:127845-136337 GCF_001515645.1 Sinocyclocheilus grahami | reverse complement strand
GGAGCTCAACGGCTCTGAACGGCTCTAGCCCAAGCTGTGATATAAACGAACGCTATTGGCTATTTTAAAAATGGGCAGGGCTGCTTGATATGTCCCGCCCTGTCTTCCTGTTTCAGTTAAAATGACGTCAACACATAGAGTAACGCTACGTGTTTCTAATCATTTCAGGGGACCTTTAAGGGGTTTTGTTGCATGTTTTTACACATTTACAGCGGTTCATCCCCAGTCAACACTGTACATCTTCTTGTAAAAACAGCCTACTGGATTCTATACAGAAACCTGTAATTAGACACAGAAACAAATGTTACACATACTGTACACATAGTATCTAACTCTCTCTCTCTCTCTCTCTCTCTCTCTCTCTCTCTCTATATATATATATATATATACATACAGTATATATGTCTGTCTGTATTATGGATCTCATTTATAGTACATTTTGCTGTCTATTATGGATCTCATTTATAGTACATTTGGCCTACAGTTCTCTTTCAGCCATGTGTGTATGTATGTGTGGTGTAATGCATATATTTCTGTATCTGATGTTTCTTGTTGTGGGTCTGATAAAATCCCCCAGCATGCATTTCAGAGACAGTGTGTCTCCACGTATTCTTCAAACCCTCATGGGGTCATGCTTGAGCACATATAAGTGCATGCTTGAGAGTTTGTGTAGACATTTTTGGATTCTTATTTGTACGTGGTTTAGTGCACTTTCACAGTGTGTGTGTGTGTGTGTGTGTGTGTGTGTGCGCCAGTGGGCCTGGTGTCATCAGTTATGGACATACTGTGTGACAGAAAAGAAAAAAAGTGGTGAATACAGAGAAAGAAGCGATGAGGAAGGGAGGAGAAAGCGCTTGATTGAGAGCGGAAGGGAGGAGGAAGGTAGAATGATAGTTTTATATTGGGTGCGGTGCCAGAAAACAGCTGCTTTTAGGAACAAATGTCAGAAAGTGGGTGAATAAGTGACATTGTAATCGAAGATTGAAAATATGTAGCTGAAACAGACAGGGAGGGTAAAGTGTATAGAGAGGTTTAATGGAGAGATGAGAGAAAGAGAGAGAGAGAGAAGGGTGTATTTAATTACAGGGTGTATTTAGGCAGGAACTTACAGTAAGAGGTGTTCCTCTAAGTAAATGTATGAGAGTTTTTTTCAACTGGTTTACTGTCTGCAAGTTGGAAATCGTCAGTCCAGTCATTTAGAAAAGTAACAGCCTTTCCTCAAAAAGCTGCACAATTAGATGTATTATTCATGTCTGTAGCTCAAACGGTGCGGAACGAGTTACCCACTTTAGTTCCTTGTGGTTAAGGCCTACATGTGAGCAGTAATAAGGATTCTTGCTTCAGCAAGCAAGTACTACTAATAAATATCATAAATGTAACATTTGACAGCAGTGTACTGTAATTAAAGTGCCCCTATTATGGATTTTCAAATATTACCTTTCATGCAGTGTGTAATGTAGCTATCTGTGAATTTAAACAATCTACAAAGTTGTGAAGCCGAAAGTGCACCGTAAATAAAGTTATTGGCTCTCAAAAAAAAAAAAAAGGACTCTGAACAGCCTAAACGAGTCGTCTGGAATTCCAGTCTCACTTCCGTGACAGCTACACGTCACTGGGTAACACATTTGCATAATGCCCTCCTATGTTCTACATTGTCCGCCCGCGAACGACTTGACCCCCCCTCAAACACTATAGCATGCGCCGTACGCGGTAGACCAATTACAAAGGACTAGGCCATCTAACCAATCAGAGCAGTGTAGGCTCACGGAAAGGAGGGGTTTAGAGAGACTTAAGCCCCGTTCGCACCAAGAACGATAACTATAAAGATAACGATATTAGCGTCCACACCAGCGAACGATATCGTGTGTTTATTCTAAGCGCACGCGCGTCTGCCGCTTTAAATTCTTGCACTCGTTACAGCAGGATGGATTCTGATTGGCTGTCAGTGTTTTATCGTTCATCAGCTGGAAAAAAATCATTTTGAAAGTGATCACAACGATATCGTTCCTCTGTATCGTTATCGTTATAGTTGTGGTGTGAACTATGCTATTCTTTAATATTGAGAACGATTTTTAGAGCTATATCTTTATCGTTATCTTTATAGTTATCGTGCTTGGTGTGAACGGGCCTTTATTCTTCAAACTGCTTCGAACTAATCATTTACAAATCATTGAATCAACTGAGGTGAAGTTAAATGTTATGCGAAAATTAATATGTTTTTTGATCTTGCATGCATGTAAACCTGTTTACTTGAGGAGACCCCTGAAACAATATTAGGAACCTTAAAAATGGCATAATAGGGGCACTATAAACAAAATCTAAGGTCATAAATACATACAATACTCGGGTAACTTAACACAAAGGACTGGCTTTTGCTTTGAGGTAGACTCTATGTTTTGAATCTGACCCCTGGTGGTTAAAGCAAGAGGTGCACTTCAAACAAAGTGGTTGTGGAGACCATGGATACATTTATCTTTCTTTTTGTCTTTAACAGGGGAAACACACACTCTGTGATTGTACGTCGAAAGGTAGAGTCTCCAGATCCACTGAAGAAGCGTCGAATTCATTGCTGTGACTTCAATGGCTGCAATAAAGTCTATACCAAAAGCTCCCACCTGAAAGCTCACAGACGCACACATACAGGTACATAGGCTATATATGCAAAGACTTTTGTTCATACATGCAAAATTAACTTTGTGATGCTCATTTAAAAAAATGTTTTGCCTGGATGTATTCTGGATGTAAGTAAAAAAATACAATACAAATGCAATTCACACAAAAACTGCGTAAATACACTTGTTCTGTGTGATATGGGGCTTGATCTTTTTGTTGAGAAAGCTTTTTTTTTAAATAAATTATTATTGCTCACCAAAGCTGCATTTATTTGATCTAAAATAAAGAAAAACTGTAATATTGAAAATTATTATTATAATTGAAAATACGTTTTTTGTATTTGAATCTATTTTAAAATGCAATTTATTCCTGTGAGTCAAAGCTAAATTACGCCAGTTTTCAGTGTCACATGATCCTTCAGAAATCCTTCTAATATGCTGATTTGCTGCTCAAGAAAGGTTTTTTATTATCAGTGTTTAAAACCATGATATGCAACTATTCAAAAGTTTGGGGGGGGGGGGAATTTATGTATTTATTTAAATTTAAATTAATGCTTTTGTTCAGCAAGGACACATTAAATTGATCAAAAATGACAGTAAAGGCATTTATAATGTTACAAAAGATTTCTAGATGCTTTTTAAAAAACCTTTCATTATTGTTTTTTTATCAACAAATACTTTTTAATCATCTTAGAGATTTTTATTGGCTTGTATACAGATGCTCATTTACTCTTACTCTGATACTATTCATTCGGATAAATAAAGACTCCTCTAAATGTTCCTTCCCTACTCTTTGTGTGACCGTTTAGGAGAGAAGCCTTACAAGTGCATGTGGGAAGGCTGTACGTGGAAGTTCGCCCGCTCTGATGAGCTGACCCGTCACTTTCGGAAGCACACGGGTGTAAAGCCATTCCAGTGCCCTGACTGTGATCGCACCTTCTCCCGCTCCGATCACCTCGCCCTGCACAAGAAGCGTCACCTACTGATGTGAACTCAATACTGCAACACGTGAACGGAGCAGAAATTGCACCTTCGATTAAGCCGTTGCTCAACAGGAGCTTCATCTTCAGTGATGTTAAGGGCCGTTTTGTGTTTCCCGTCCCTTTTCTGTTCAGGAAACGATGCATGTAAGAAGAAAGAGTGGAGTTGATGGATAATATGATGGCTAGCTCGTACTTCATGAAAATAATTATTGTCCAAGTGGATTTTGTCACCGTTACTATGGATTCGGACAAACGGTGATAGTGCTGTGGATATGACCCTTATATAAGCAAAATTGAATTCCAATAGGCACCTTTAAGTCTTTTCTTGATACCAAGCACTCTCTCTCTCCTTTGTCTCTCTATTCACGTCTCTCTACCATTCTGTTTTACCCCTCTGCTGGTCAGAGGGCCCATTGTTCCAGTTACAGCACTACACAAACAAGCAAAATACATTTACAGTATATCAGTAGCTAGTCACACGCATGTGCAAACACACACACACCTCGGACATTTTCACACTTTAAATGTTGTTTTAAGCTGCAACTCGGGTCAAACCTGCACAATGTGATTTTTTTTCTCTTTTTTATATTATTCAAAAAAACGAATGTGTATACGCAGGTCCTGTATATGTATTCAGCATGTGTGTTTCAGTGTAAGGACCAAGGCTGAGTGTTTTACACCTTCATATGTTTCCTGAGATCGTTTGATTGGGTCGGTCAGTCGTTGAGCCCCGTTCACACCAAGAATGATAACCACACCAACCCACGATAATATTCTGTTTATTATAAGCACGCGCTGCGGTTTTGTCATCTGCCACTTTAAATGCTCAAGCGCATTAAAGCAGAAAGGATTCTGTTTGGCTGTCAATGTTTTTATCATTCATAAGCTGGAAGAAATCATTACAGTTGTCCACAAATTATAGTATATTCTTTTACATTTAGAACTATTTTTGAAACTATATTGTTATAGTTATCGTCCTTGGTGTGAATGGGCATTTATAGTTTGACTCTAAAGAGTTAAGTTTTGACAAAAAGTTTTTGGTTCCAAAAGTAGCTTCCGAGCACCTGACCTATTATTTACTTAGTGAAACAGTGGCGTGTTTTATTAATTGTAATCATGAATTAATACTGTAGTTTATTACTGTAAGTACTATGTACTGTGTAAGTTCTTGCAACTATGCACATGCACAATTTACGATTTAGTAATGAAAATATAGTCATGATTTTACCCTACATACATGTTAAAGACACAAGTAGAACGTAAGTGTGAGAGTTCAAGATGTCTTAAATGCTAATAGGCAGGTCTGAAAATTGAACGCTTGGTCGTCCAACACATACATGTTAGTTGCAAGGACTTATAGCAAGCTTTATTTTGCTTAATCTCACCATTATTCATATTTGAATAATTTCTGTAATCATGAATATTCGTATAATCCTAAATATTTTGTTGTGTCTTTTTATCAAAGCCAGTGTCCGAGGCTCAAAAGGGTAAACTATTATTTCACTGAGGGATGTTTAGGTGGAGAAATGTGATAAATGTGAACCATTCAATAAGGGGCATTATTTTATTAGAGTGTGTTCATCTAGGTTATGGGTAACATTGTCTTATTGCTAACACTTTGTTTGTGAGATATTTGTTAAACGCGTGAGATAGTCATGGATATATTGTTTTTTTGTATTGCAAATCATTTTTACATGAACAGATGTTTGTTAAGGGCAATGTGTAAACGGAAACAGTGCACTTTAAAAATTAATTTGAAATGGCAAATATCTGTAAATGGGGGTCCATGAATAGCTTTGAGCTTTGGGCTGTACAGTATCTCCGTTTTTTTCTCTTTCTATTAGTTTAACAGTTTGTAATAGACCGGTTCCTGTTATTCTCTTCTCAACTGAAGGACATTTTTGAAGGAGGAAAAAAACAAGGGGGAGCTTACATAAGAAAGGAAAAAGTCCTTAATGAAACGATTGAGATGAGTCAAAGAAAGATCTACTGAGAAAAAGGACGAAGCATTTGTTTCTTGGTCTAATGTATAAAGCTACACATTACAGAAATGAACTAATCAGATAAGATAATGGAGATATATTAATATATATATATATATATATATATATATTTGAAATGGAATAATATGACTGAATGGGCAATTTAAAGAATGCATGATTATGATCTATTTTTAATCCAAAACAAATATACTTTTTATAAAGATGTGAATCTTCTGTCTTTTCTAAATTACTTATATTTTCACAGTTCAAAGGGAATATTATGCTGTCATTATATCAAACTGTGAATTAAATGCAAATTGTTCAGACACTTTTTGTATTATATAGATTGAAATATGTATCATTCAATAAACTTTTTTATGGTGAATATTTCGTATAAATGTGTTGTCATTGTGTTTTTTGTGATTTTTATTTTAGCTTTACCTAATTGCTCGACAGGTTATTTTTTTTCGGCTTACATATGGTCGTATCTGTTTTAAGTCGGTTATATAAAACCATAGACTGGTCTAATTTGAATCCAAAAGATGAGACTCTGTGTCTCTTGGATAGCTGCTAGTTGGTCAGAGTAGCAAGTTTATGCATCTGGCCCCAGGACTTCCACATTTCAATTGTGAGTCATTTATAATGTAAATATCAATTTCCGATTGCATAGGTTTACGGGATAGCCATAACTATCAAAAGTCAGGGCTCGTCCGGGATTTGAACCCGGGACCTCTCGCACCCTAAGCGAGAATCATACCCCTAGACCAACGAGCCGGCTGAATCAAACGCATCTGTGTAACAAGTGAGAAAAGTTTAAGGTAGAACGTGATATTCTTTTTACCGTCATTTCATTAATATGAATAAAAAAAGTTTTTTTTTCAGTGTTTGGAAAACTTTTTTTTTTCTTTTTCTAATTTTGCAATAGATCAGTTATTTCATAACTTCCAGCTTTCCCACTTGCAGAAACAACTCTGAAACGCAAAGCCACCTTAAAAGCCGAAACCAAACCGATTAACATGAATCCAAAAGATTAGACTCTGTGTCTCTTGGATAGCTGCTAGTTGGTCAGAGTGACAAGTTTATGCATCTGGCCCCAGGACTTCCACATTTCAATTGTGAGTCATTTATAATGTAAATATCAATTTCCGATTGCATAGGTTTACGGGATAGCCATAACTATCAAAAGTCAGGGCTCGTCCGGGATTTGAACCCGGGACCTCTCGCACCCTAAGCGAGAATCATACCCCTAGACCAACGAGCCGGCTGAGTCAAACGCATCTGTGTAACAAGTGAGAAAAGTTTAAGGTAGAACGTGATATTCTTTTTACCGTCATTTCATTAATATGAATAAAAAAAGTTTTTTTTTCAGTGTTTGGAAAACTTTTTTTTTTCTTTTTCTAATTTTGCAATAGATCAGTTATTTCATAACTTCCAGCTTTCCCACTTGCAGAAACAACTCTGAAACGCAAAGCCACCTTAAAAGCCGAAACCAAACCGATTAACACTGTATATGTAGCACAGTTACACTTGGGTGTAGCATTGATTTTACTACAATTTAACGCGAGGTGTGACTGGAATTTGTGCGCTTGTTTATTTTCCTGTGTGCCAAACGCTCATGTGACGTCACTATCCACAGCGGCACGCGACCCTGGTGCAGACGTGGCGCGAGCTCGAGCTGGAAGGTTGCGCGAGGCGAGCGAGACTGTCAGCAGAACTGGCGAGAAGAGACGAGCCCATGAATGAGCTGGATTTCAGAAGCAAGACAATAACACGTATGTTAGTTTTGCATGTGTTGATTTTGTATTTTAGCGTTATGCTTATCTTTATAGCGTACTTGCATTTGTTGCGTTTGTTGTTGTTATTTTGCATGTCGTTTAAAAGAAAAAGTTAAATTCACTTGAATTGTCGCTTTTCAGGTGCACGCAGAGAATATATATATATATATAATACCATTCTTCAAATAAATAAATTCCAATAAAAAAAAGACAAATATAACGGTGAAACGAATGAACGATTTATAATCAAACATGAGTGTTTGATCTCAGCTAGTAGAAATACCGTCTTAGAGGTCATAAAAATGTTGTATAGAAACTGTAACGTGTAACCTGACGCTTATAATCTGCTTTATTTACAGTCTATGCATATGCGTATTGCGTTACTGAACGTGTATTTACAAGCTGAAGTTTGAAAGTGGCTTGTACGTGTATAAAACAACCGCTAGATGGCGCTGCAATCCGCATCAAACAAAGGCGCTTGACAGTGCCGCACCATTCAGAGACAGCTCTGCTGCTCCATGTCAGTGCTTTTCTGTTCACACACACATACAGTTGGTGTCACTGTATTAAAGGGGTCATATGATGCTTTTTTAAAGATCATTATTTTGTTTATTTGGTGTAACAGAATATGTTGACATGCTTTAATGTTCAAAAAACACATTATTTTTCAAATACTGTACATTATTGTAGGTCCTCTATGCCCCGCCTTTCTCAAACGCTTCGTTTTCTACAAAGTCCCTCCTTCCGACAAGCGCAGTCTGCTCTGATTGGCCAGCTGACCCAGTGCATTGTGATTGGCCGAACACCGCAAGCACTCGTCGGAAATATGTAACGCCCCTTACCATAATCGCCAGCTTCATCTTTCAAAATAAATGTAAAGACAGAGCCTGAAAGGGGAACAGAGTCTCGTGACAGACACAGTGATGAAGCTGGTATGTGTTTGCAGTACACAAGCCACGGTTAAGACAGCTGACTCCACTGTGATGTAACCCTCCCCCCCCCTCTCTCTCTCTCTCGCTCTCTCTCGCTCTCTCGCTTTCTCTCTCTCTCCAAATAAAGCCAAAGGCCAAATAAAGTGCTTTTGCTTTCGCCTAGAAATACACAGCGTCTCCCTGACATGCTGCTTCAACACTAACTGCG
>NW_015505322.1:123300-127707 GCF_001515645.1 Sinocyclocheilus grahami | reverse complement strand
CTCTCTCTCTCTCTCTCTCTCTCTCTCCCTCTCTCGCTCTCTCTCGCTCTCTCGCTTTCTCTCTCTCTCCAAATAAAGCCAAAGGCCAAATAAAGTGCTTTTGCTTTCGCCTAGAAACACACAGCGTCTCCCTGACATGCTGCTTCAACACTAACTGCGTTACTGAAACCACGCCTTCTTTCTTTGCGTGCACATTTGGGCGGCATTATGCAAATATTTCCACATAGTGAGGTAGATATGTGGGGGCGTGTTGGAACGAGCTGTTTTAGGGGGGCGTGGCAGAGTCTTAACTTTGATAAAGAATATCTCTTTGGTTTTGAGACTTTAGTCTTTGCAACTTCAGGGATCTTATCTATGCACAATCAGCTTGTAACACTCCAAAGAGAAAGGAAAACTTCGCATCATATGACCGCTTTAATATTATATTCAAGGTATCTATTAATATATCTCACAAGTGCAGTGGGGTTTATACAGAGACGATGATAGTTGCTAAACCCAAATCTAACCTTAACCTGACAACAAACCTGTTGAAACGATGAGATTAAATACAAAATATGATTTAGCTGAATTATTAGCTTTACATGCACATGTACAGTATGTGTTGTATTCACATTATGTTTGAAGCTGTAGTGTCATTGTGTTGCATTAACCCGACTGCAGATCTCTCTCATTCATTGAAATGCCTTAAGAATTCCCTAGTCCCCAAAGAAATCCTAATGGAATTATCGGCATAATTTGAAAAATAAATAAATAAATAAAACAAATTCATTAAATAAGATCCTAATAGATATGAATTTCAGTTATAAGGGAAGATCTTAGCAAATTGTTCTTGATCCTACTAGGATGGATTCCAAATTATTATAGACATTATATTAGCAACCCATTAGCATTAGTCTCCTAAATAACACCCAGTATGTTCTATATGCACATCGACAAGCCAATTTATATCTGCATTTTTGAGAAACGAGTCTCAGTGCAACATATTTTAGAATGTGACTTGATATTTCACAAGAGCAACATCATTTTTCTTTTCAGTGTGCTTGTGATGTGTTTTTGCTAATGCCGTTGAACAATTTCCAGTTGTAATTTGCAAACCTTAGTCAGAGCTCAGCTGTCTCAGTGTTTAGTCACCAGTTAGTTTGTTGTCAGTCACAGCCTGTCATGGCCAGCTGCTACACTTTGTTTGTTTATCTATTTTTTTATCAGAGCACCATGTCGCAAGATGAGACCTTGGGAGACCTCGCTACAAAATCTCCCCCTTCCCTCCAGACGACTGCCTCTGATGAGACTGCAGCAAATACAGACGAGGTCCTGCTGATATCACAAATCTCACTAGACACATCGGCCTCTGACTCAACCAATGTGGCTGCAGAAGAGCACAGTACAACTAAAGGTGTTGAAGTGAAGCAGGTACATCCATCAGAAGAAAAACCTGAGGGTCAGGTGACTGAATGTGTGGATTCAGTGAGCCTGGATGCAGATGTTACACAGGAAGAAGTGCAGGGAACAGAGGTACATTTAATAGGATTGATCTGTGTTTGCGTCACAAAATCCATAAATCCATCTTTTGTGTGTATTTTTCGGCTGTGTGGATGCATGTTATCAGTGCCCGGATGAGTCTAAACCTAAAGGCTGGAGTAGTTGGGGCTCCTGGGGGAGGTCACTTCTGACCACTGCTACATCCACTGTGGGTAAGTCACCATAGCAACCTGTCACTACAGTGAGGCTAACCATACAGTAGATCCTTCCACAGGTAACTGTAAGATAACATCGTCACAGAGAGTATCAATCTGTGTTTTTGTCACATTTTAGCATTTGGGTTGTTGATCTAGCACAGATCAGATTTTGTTGCATGCATGTAAACAGCAAAAATACATATGAGATTAAATTTTTTGCTATCCAATTTGTGGCAACTAAAAAGTATTTCTAAATTCAATAAAAAAATACTATACTGTTCAAAAGTTTAGTGTTGATGCAAATTTTTTATCATTTTAAAAGAAGTTGTATTTGATTAAAAATACAGTAAAAACAATAATAATATTGTGAAATTTTATTAGAATTTAAAATAATGGTTTCTATTTTAATACGTTTTAAAAAGTAATTTATTCCTGTGACAGCAAAGCTGAATTTTCAGCATCATTACTCCAGTCTTCAGTGTCACATGATCCGTCAGAAATCATTCTAATATACTGATTTGATGCTTATTATTATTATTATGAATATTGAAAATAGCTGTGCTGCTTAATATATTTGTGGAAACCTTGATACTTTTTTTTTTAAAGAATACTTTATGTATAGAAAGTTCTGCATTTATTTGAAAAAAAAAAACTCTTATAACATTATAAATTAACTGTTACTTTTGATCAATTTAATGCATCTTTGCAGAATAAAAAGTATTCATTTCTTAAAAAAAAAAAAATCTTACCCCAAATGTTTGAAGAGTCTTTTTTTTAAATTTTGCAATGATCTCAAATGATCTGTTTTGTTATTCATGCAGTCGATGGGACCAAGGTAAAGTGATTTAAAGTGCATTACGGTACACACATTTTAATTTTTTTGTTGTATTATTTAAATTAACAGCATACAGAGCAAGAACTTGCAAAATAATATCATATTAGATAGCATTCATATAAAAACACATGTGAGGCATAATACTAAAGGGCTAACTTCTAAATGCAGAAAGTGCTATTGTCAGCTCAGTGTGTCTTAGTAGATATTATTGTCACAGTTGTAAACTATCTGGACAATAAATCCGATTTAGTCAGTATCTGTTCTGTGCATTAGGCCTTGCAGGGTAAATGCTGCCCTAAAGTTGAATGCTTTTCCATCCTTTGATTGTCCCTAGGTCAAGGGTTAAGCTCTGTAAAAGAGAAAGCAGGTGTGGCATTACGAATCCGTCAGAGCTCATCATGTGAGGAGGCAGAAGAGGCCCATGAGCATTCTGGGACAGAGACGGCAGAACACGTTCATTCAGAGGAGGTGCAGAGAGGAGTACTGTCAACCATCAGCAGCGCTGTTCAGAGCACTGTGAGTCTGCTCATATGATTTACCATATCACTGAAATGTAGCAAAATCAGACCCAATACTTCAAATCTGGAGATGCTTTTGAGATAGTAATGAGTCTCGGCTGACCACTTGTGAGTGGATCACAGAAAAATTGTCATGTTCATACAAATGTTTTCTCCCTCTTGCGTTTTCAGGGAAAGTCAGTAATAACAGGAGGTCTTGATGCTTTGGAGTTCATTGGAAAGAAGACCATGAATGTCTTGGCAGAGAGAGACCCAGGTTTTAAAAAGACCAAAATACTGATGCAGAGAACTGTCTCTCTGTCTCAGGTTAGATGGTCAACAAATGCTCAAATAACATTTCTCACCATGATTATTGGGTGTTGTTTTCCCAGCGGAGTGCCTACAACCGTCTTACCTTAGAAGATACAGTGTTTTTTTTTGGAAAATCCTGCCATGTTTTCAGTATATGCTTGTGTGTCACTTAGCTGCTGTATGTGCTTATGTTGTGTTTGTGTGCAGATGTTAAAAGAAGCAAAGGAGAAGGAGAGAGAGAGACTGAGCAGTCAGATGGTCACAGAACCAACCGCCCACTATGGGATCTTGTTTGATGATTACCAAGGCTTGTCTCATCTTGAGGCACTGGAGATACTTTCCAATGAGAGTGAAGGGAGGGTTAGTAACACACACCTATAATACATTTTACCAGTGTAAAAACAAGCTGAAATACTAATGTCAACAGAAATACATTTCCATCCAAGACTATGTCCTACATTATTTTAATGCTTTGTCTAACAACAAAATAATTTTTCAAAATTCCTCTTTTTTTTGGAGTTTTTTTGCCTGTTGCAAAATAAACCCATGAGAGCTTTATTTTGCACTAATGATTGACTGTACAGTTATCCCACTATTACACATCTACTTATCAAATACATAAATAAATGGACATGAAATATTAATAATGATCTTATTACTTGTGAAGTAAGAGACCAATGTGTGATACTATTGACATGAAACTAGCATACACAACCCTTAGTTTGGTCAGGTATTTTTTGAAAGATTAAAAAAAAAAAATCAGAAAAGATGCATTCAATTTATCATAAGTGACTGCAAAGACTCTGTCAATGTTTTGCACATTGATGGTAGTAATAAGAAATGTTTCTGGAGTAATGATGCTGAAAATCCAACTTTGCCATCACAGGAATAAATTACATTTTTAAATTATATTAAAATAGTAAACAAAGTGTAATAATAAAGTTTAAACTGTAATAATATTTTACAATATTACTGTATTTTTGATCAAATAAATGCAGCATATCTAATAAGTTAGACATGAAAGTCCTTCTCCTTTCCTCTTTTCTTTATGTTTCTCTCCTCATTTCAGGTGCAGGAATTCTTGTCC
>NW_015505322.1:100997-123142 GCF_001515645.1 Sinocyclocheilus grahami | reverse complement strand
GAACGAGCTGTTTTAGGGGGGCGTGGCAGAGTCTTAACTTTGATAAAGAATATCTCTTTGGTTTTGAGACTTTAGTCTTTGCAACTTCAGGGATCTTATCTATGCACAATCAGCTTGTAACACTCCAAAGAGAAAGGAAAACTTCGCATCATATGACCGCTTTAATATTATATTCAAGGTATCTATTAATATATCTCACAAGTGCAGTGGGGTTTATACAGAGACGATGATAGTTGCTAAACCCAAATCTAACCTTAACCTGACAACAAACCTGTTGAAACGATGAGATTAAATACAAAATATGATTTAGCTGAATTATTAGCTTTACATGCACATGTACAGTATGTGTTGTATTCACATTATGTTTGAAGCTGTAGTGTCATTGTGTTGCATTAACCCGACTGCAGATCTCTCTCATTCATTGAAATGCCTTAAGAATTCCCTAGTCCCCAAAGAAATCCTAATGGAATTATCGGCATAATTTGAAAAATAAATAAATAAATAAAACAAATTCATTAAATAAGATCCTAATAGATATGAATTTCAGTTATAAGGGAAGATCTTAGCAAATTGTTCTTGATCCTACTAGGATGGATTCCAAATTATTATAGACATTATATTAGCAACCCATTAGCATTAGTCTCCTAAATAACACCCAGTATGTTCTATATGCACATCGACAAGCCAATTTATATCTGCATTTTTGAGAAACGAGTCTCAGTGCAACATATTTTAGAATGTGACTTGATATTTCACAAGAGCAACATCATTTTTCTTTTCAGTGTGCTTGTGATGTGTTTTTGCTAATGCCGTTGAACAATTTCCAGTTGTAATTTGCAAACCTTAGTCAGAGCTCAGCTGTCTCAGTGTTTAGTCACCAGTTAGTTTGTTGTCAGTCACAGCCTGTCATGGCCAGCTGCTACACTTTGTTTGTTTATCTATTTTTTTATCAGAGCACCATGTCGCAAGATGAGACCTTGGGAGACCTCGCTACAAAATCTCCCCCTTCCCTCCAGACGACTGCCTCTGATGAGACTGCAGCAAATACAGACGAGGTCCTGCTGATATCACAAATCTCACTAGACACATCGGCCTCTGACTCAACCAATGTGGCTGCAGAAGAGCACAGTACAACTAAAGGTGTTGAAGTGAAGCAGGTACATCCATCAGAAGAAAAACCTGAGGGTCAGGTGACTGAATGTGTGGATTCAGTGAGCCTGGATGCAGATGTTACACAGGAAGAAGTGCAGGGAACAGAGGTACATTTAATAGGATTGATCTGTGTTTGCGTCACAAAATCCATAAATCCATCTTTTGTGTGTATTTTTCGGCTGTGTGGATGCATGTTATCAGTGCCCGGATGAGTCTAAACCTAAAGGCTGGAGTAGTTGGGGCTCCTGGGGGAGGTCACTTCTGACCACTGCTACATCCACTGTGGGTAAGTCACCATAGCAACCTGTCACTACAGTGAGGCTAACCATACAGTAGATCCTTCCACAGGTAACTGTAAGATAACATCGTCACAGAGAGTATCAATCTGTGTTTTTGTCACATTTTAGCATTTGGGTTGTTGATCTAGCACAGATCAGATTTTGTTGCATGCATGTAAACAGCAAAAATACATATGAGATTAAATTTTTTGCTATCCAATTTGTGGCAACTAAAAAGTATTTCTAAATTCAATAAAAAAATACTATACTGTTCAAAAGTTTAGTGTTGATGCAAATTTTTTATCATTTTAAAAGAAGTTGTATTTGATTAAAAATACAGTAAAAACAATAATAATATTGTGAAATTTTATTAGAATTTAAAATAATGGTTTCTATTTTAATACGTTTTAAAAAGTAATTTATTCCTGTGACAGCAAAGCTGAATTTTCAGCATCATTACTCCAGTCTTCAGTGTCACATGATCCGTCAGAAATCATTCTAATATACTGATTTGATGCTTATTATTATTATTATGAATATTGAAAATAGCTGTGCTGCTTAATATATTTGTGGAAACCTTGATACTTTTTTTTTTAAAGAATACTTTATGTATAGAAAGTTCTGCATTTATTTGAAAAAAAAAAACTCTTATAACATTATAAATTAACTGTTACTTTTGATCAATTTAATGCATCTTTGCAGAATAAAAAGTATTCATTTCTTAAAAAAAAAAAAATCTTACCCCAAATGTTTGAAGAGTCTTTTTTTTAAATTTTGCAATGATCTCAAATGATCTGTTTTGTTATTCATGCAGTCGATGGGACCAAGGTAAAGTGATTTAAAGTGCATTACGGTACACACATTTTAATTTTTTTGTTGTATTATTTAAATTAACAGCATACAGAGCAAGAACTTGCAAAATAATATCATATTAGATAGCATTCATATAAAAACACATGTGAGGCATAATACTAAAGGGCTAACTTCTAAATGCAGAAAGTGCTATTGTCAGCTCAGTGTGTCTTAGTAGATATTATTGTCACAGTTGTAAACTATCTGGACAATAAATCCGATTTAGTCAGTATCTGTTCTGTGCATTAGGCCTTGCAGGGTAAATGCTGCCCTAAAGTTGAATGCTTTTCCATCCTTTGATTGTCCCTAGGTCAAGGGTTAAGCTCTGTAAAAGAGAAAGCAGGTGTGGCATTACGAATCCGTCAGAGCTCATCATGTGAGGAGGCAGAAGAGGCCCATGAGCATTCTGGGACAGAGACGGCAGAACACGTTCATTCAGAGGAGGTGCAGAGAGGAGTACTGTCAACCATCAGCAGCGCTGTTCAGAGCACTGTGAGTCTGCTCATATGATTTACCATATCACTGAAATGTAGCAAAATCAGACCCAATACTTCAAATCTGGAGATGCTTTTGAGATAGTAATGAGTCTCGGCTGACCACTTGTGAGTGGATCACAGAAAAATTGTCATGTTCATACAAATGTTTTCTCCCTCTTGCGTTTTCAGGGAAAGTCAGTAATAACAGGAGGTCTTGATGCTTTGGAGTTCATTGGAAAGAAGACCATGAATGTCTTGGCAGAGAGAGACCCAGGTTTTAAAAAGACCAAAATACTGATGCAGAGAACTGTCTCTCTGTCTCAGGTTAGATGGTCAACAAATGCTCAAATAACATTTCTCACCATGATTATTGGGTGTTGTTTTCCCAGCGGAGTGCCTACAACCGTCTTACCTTAGAAGATACAGTGTTTTTTTTGGAAAATCCTGCCATGTTTTCAGTATATGCTTGTGTGTCACTTAGCTGCTGTATGTGCTTATGTTGTGTTTGTGTGCAGATGTTAAAAGAAGCAAAGGAGAAGGAGAGAGAGAGACTGAGCAGTCAGATGGTCACAGAACCAACCGCCCACTATGGGATCTTGTTTGATGATTACCAAGGCTTGTCTCATCTTGAGGCACTGGAGATACTTTCCAATGAGAGTGAAGGGAGGGTTAGTAACACACACCTATAATACATTTTACCAGTGTAAAAACAAGCTGAAATACTAATGTCAACAGAAATACATTTCCATCCAAGACTATGTCCTACATTATTTTAATGCTTTGTCTAACAACAAAATAATTTTTCAAAATTCCTCTTTTTTTTGGAGTTTTTTTGCCTGTTGCAAAATAAACCCATGAGAGCTTTATTTTGCACTAATGATTGACTGTACAGTTATCCCACTATTACACATCTACTTATCAAATACATAAATAAATGGACATGAAATATTAATAATGATCTTATTACTTGTGAAGTAAGAGACCAATGTGTGATACTATTGACATGAAACTAGCATACACAACCCTTAGTTTGGTCAGGTATTTTTTGAAAGATTAAAAAAAAAAAATCAGAAAAGATGCATTCAATTTATCATAAGTGACTGCAAAGACTCTGTCAATGTTTTGCACATTGATGGTAGTAATAAGAAATGTTTCTGGAGTAATGATGCTGAAAATCCAACTTTGCCATCACAGGAATAAATTACATTTTTAAATTATATTAAAATAGTAAACAAAGTGTAATAATAAAGTTTAAACTGTAATAATATTTTACAATATTACTGTATTTTTGATCAAATAAATGCAGCATATCTAATAAGTTAGACATGAAAGTCCTTCTCCTTTCCTCTTTTCTTTATGTTTCTCTCCTCATTTCAGGTGCAGGAATTCAAGGATCATGTGACACTGAAAACTGGAGTAATGATGCTGAAAATCCAACTTTGCCATCACAGGAATAAATTAAAATTTTAAATTATATTAAAATAGTAAACAAAGTGTAATAATAAAGTTTAAAGTGTAATAATATTTTACAATATTACTGTATTTTTGATCAAATAAATGCAGCATATTTTTTTTGGAGTTTTTTTGCCTGTTGCAAAATAAACCCATGAGAGCTTTATTTTGCACTAATGATTGACTGTACAGTTATCCCACTATTACACATCTACTTATCAAATACATAAATAAATGGACATGAAATATTAATAATGATCTTATTACTTGTGAAGTAAGAGACCAATGTGTGATACTATTGACATGAAACTAGCATACACAACCCTTAGTTTGGTCAGGTATTTTTTGAAAGATTAAAAAAAAAAAATCAGAAAAGATGCATTAAATTTATCATAAGTGACTGCAAAGACTCTGTCAATGTTTTGCACCTTGATGGTAGTAATAAGAAATGTTTCTGGAGTAATGATGCTGAAAATCCAACTTTGCCATCACAGGAATAAATTACATTTTTAAATTATATTAAAATAGTAAACAAAGTGTAATAATAAAGTTTAAAGTGTAATAATATTTTACAATATTACTGTATTTTTGATCAAATAAATGCAGCATATCTAATAAGTTAGACATGAAAGTCCTTCTCCTTTCCTCTTTTCTTTATGTTTCTCTCCTCATTTCAGGTGCAGGAATTCTTGTCCTCTTTGGAGGAGGAAGATTTGGAAGTTCTGAAGAAGGAGCTGATTGCAATTAAAGAGATCTTCATCACTCATGAGGAGGAGGAAGCTGATGCCGCCTCAGGGGAAAACGGTGATCTTTATTCACAAATTCAATGTTCCACTCCTCTCTGTGAGTCTTCAAATGCCAAAACATAATTAGTCAAATCCAGATCATCACAGTCAAATCCGGACCACAATCAAGATCCTGCGCTTGATAAATCTGTATTACAATTTGTGCATTAATGTAGATTAATCAGGTTAAATGGTCACATTCAAATCACAGATTTTGAGTTAAAATTATTAGTTATATAATCTATATAATTATTACGGCTGTGAAATGATTTTGTAGTCTATAATTCTGGTTGAAATCACCAAGTATCTGAAAACCCAATATTAGCAAATCTCAATGAACTAACATTGATTTGATACGACAGACGACTCTGTCAGAGCACTATAAATATTTCAGTCCTCCTCCTTTTTGCCCTTGGGTATTAAATTTACGTGATCTGTGTGTTTCAGCTGCTGATGGAGAGGAGTTTGTCAGTGTTCTTACTGAGCTACTCTTTGAGCTCCATGTTGCTGCAACTCCAGACAAACTGAACAAAGTACAGCCACACATACACACACTGCATATCCACTTGCAACACAAATGTGTACCTACTCTCTCCAGCACACAAGCACAAACACTAATCATACCGTGTGCCTTGCAGGCCCGTATAAAAGCTCATGATTGGGTGCGAGAAGTGGAGCAATCCCGCAAAGATGTCAAGAATGTAACGGAGGAATTAAAGGAAGAGAGCTCCACCACTTGCCCTGCACCAGAAAAGGAGGAACAGAAAGAAGAAGAAAAGAAAGAGAAGGGAGAAGAGGGAGAGAATGAGGAAAATAATGCAAAGGACGGAAACTCAAATGCTTTGAGTGCGTTATCAAGTCTGAACTGTGTGCGTATATTTGCTGCTCAAGAAACATGTCTTATTATTATAAATTTTGAAAACACTTGTGCTGCTTTATAATTGGAAACTGATGCATTTGTTTCTTTGATAAATAGCATTTATTTGATGTACACATGTCTTTACTGATCAATTTAATTTGATCCTTGCTGGATAAAAGTATTAATTTATTTCTTCTCAAAAAATACCATTTGCAATAATTACATAATTTTCTATGTTTCTAAAAGAAGTCTCTTATGCTCACCAAGGCTGCATTTATTTGATGAAAATACAGTAAAACAGTAATATTGCAAAATAATATTAATGCCTAAAATAACTGCTGTCTATTTTAAAATTTAAATAGAATTTTTAGCAGCCATTTCCCCAGTCTTCACAGTCACATGATCGTTCAGAAATCATTCTAATAATTTGTGTATCAATATTTAGGTAACTGTGTATGTTTGTGTATGTAGAAGGCGTATATGTCATCAGTGGGCAGTCTTGCTGAAGTGACCGCTCGTAGTATAGAACAGCTACACAAAGTGGCCGAGCTGATTTTACACGGACAAGAGCTGGAGAAGCCAGCCTGCCAACAGGCCAGTATACTGGTCAGGTGAGTTCCTCAGCCATTTCTGTAAGATGTTATTTGTTATTTTAAAGTCCTTTTATTAGCTATTTAGTGACTGTTGTGTGTGCTCAGGTTAACCAGTGCCATGTGTAAGGAAGTCAAATGCCTGGCCCTAAAGTTCACGGACACATTACTGGCTGTAGGGGTGAGTCTGACTGACCTGAGCTCAGTTCATTCTGAAAACATTATCCATGACATAACTGACCCTATTTAATTTCTTAATGGACGTTCCTAGTCTTATTGTGAACGATTCGTCAGTTGATGTTATTGCCGAGAAAACAATAATTTGTCTTCATCTTTTAACTAAAAGCAATGACTTAACAGCTCATCCTCTGGAATGACTTTCCTTATTCAGATGAAATCTGAAATCACCAAGCCCTTTCATTTTTCTGACTCTCCAACCACCTGTCATACTTCGTCAGTTGATGTTATTGCCGAGAAAACAATAATTTGTCTTCATCTTTTAACTAAAAGCAATGACTAACAGCTCATCCTCTGGAATGACTTTCCTTATTCAGATGAAATCTGAAATCACCAAGCCCTTTCATTTTTCTGACTCTCCAACCACCTGTCATATAGACACATTTCTTGAACCAATCATTTCCTCATTGATGTCCCAACTATTTTATTTGCTGGTTGAAAATGTTTCTACTCTGGCATAACACAACAAAATTTACAGAACAAACAAAACAATTGTGAAAACAAAATGAAGTCGGAACATAAGAGAAATGCACTTTGCGGAAGTTGCGCCGCGAAATTAGACAATACTATATGCATGCATTTCCAGAGCATGACAGTTCAACACTGTTCTCTTGTGGTTTGGGAGCATTTCTGTTGTAATGTCTTAATTTTGTTAAATCTTAAGGACTGGATTTACTAAACAGGGCAAATGAAAGTGCCCCTTTTATGCCGTTTCGAATATTGCTTTTGATGCCGTGTGTAATGTAGCTGTATGTGAATGCAAACCATCTGCTAAGTTGTAAAGCCGAAAGTGCACAATAAATAAAGTTACTGTCTCCCAAAAGAAAGAATCGACTCTGAATAGCCTAAACGAGTCGTTAGTACTTTCAAATCCCACTTCCGTGACAGCTACACATTTGCATAATGCCCAGTACCTATTTTATTATTATCTGCATTGGCCGGCCGCGAACAACTTGACCCGCCCTCAAACACGTCATTTTACTAACCACTGCTTCTCTAATCTCGGGGAGTTCAACGTGGGATTCACAAAACGCTTGCTCTTGAAAAATGTCTCAGTACCCAGTTTATTTGGACCAGCTGTCTCACAACCTGTAAGTATGATAAATAATAGATGATTATACTTTCTATCGAGCATTCAAAATACGGAACTATGACAATGGCCATATCGTTTCTGACGCGCGTTGTACATAGTAGACCAATCACAACAGACTGGGCCATCTGACCAATCAGAGCAGTGTAGGCTCATGGAAAGGAGGGGTTTAGAGACTGAATCTTAGAACTGCTTCGAAACGAATCGTTTGAGAACTGTTGGAAAATGAGGTGATATTAAGTGCATATTCTGAGAAAACGGGAGACTCCCAAAACAATATTAGGAACTTTAAAAATGGCATTATAGGGGTACTTTAACATGAGATCGCAATCCCATAAAAGCACCAATGGGAGTGGAAAGTTGTGTGGTTGACCTACTGACAATGCATAAATCATTTCCAGATCATTTCCATAATGACTAATGCAATCTACCAAGAGCAACACAAATGAGCAATTATCACAGCCAATTCAAGTGCAAAATGGCTTAAGGCATGCTTTTTTAGGCATTAAATAATGGCGCAAATACCAGTAAATTGACTGCCGCAAATCTTAGTAAAAGATCTTAGTAAAAGATCTTGCATGATTCATTCACTCTCCTCTGAAAGGGAAAGTCCTAAAAATGCATATGCAGTAAGGTGAACCACAAATATAACTGTCCACGCCTTTTCAGCGCAAATTTTTCACTTTGGCAACTAACTGAAATAAAAACGTTTTTTCCTGAAATTAATAATAATGAAAAAAAATAAAAATGACAAAAGCAAATTTACTAAAACTAAAATAAAAAAAGTATAGTAGTATAGTATGTACTAATATGGTATATTTTTTACAGTATATGAATAATGATAAAATAACACTGGGTTGCAACAACTCAGAACTATGTAACTCAGTATATATATATATATATATATACACACATACATATATATATATATACATATATATTGAAATAAAATGGGTTTTGCTGAAATTAATAAATTATATAATTTTTGTTCTGAAGTTTAGATTTAACATCCTTTTGTTTTTTTGTTTCTCTATTTTTTGACCCTATAGAGTCAGAGAAAAGCAGAAGAAGTAAATCCTCTAGTGGACAGTGTGATGCTGGAGGTAAAACTGAATGTTATTTTTTTTTTTTTTTCATAATGCACAGCTAACAAATGAGGGGACCGCATTAGGGGACCTTTAATGATTACAATGACTGTAGTTGAGATAATGATGACCCTTCATCACTACACTATGTGTCTTGTTTCCCTAGGGTTGTAATAGCACTACATACATTCACAGTGCATTCCAGCTGCTGTTGCCTGTTCTTCAGGTCTCACACATCCAGACCAGCAGAACTGTGGTCAAGCCAGCCCCAGAACTAGCATCCACAGAATAGTGCCCTTATTCTGTTTTTGTGTTTCTGTCTGTATCTATGTTTTGTGTTTAGGTATGTTGCTTCAATATGAGAGCTTACACCAAAAAAGTGCAATTCTAGTCTATATATAGACTCTTACAATGAGATAATTAGGAAAATAAGATTCTGAAACTCCTAACTTATTTAGGAAGCTGCTTATGTATCATTCTTCTTGATACTATGTCCAATCTTGTTTAAGTTAGTTTACAAAACATGAAGATGATTAATCTTGTGTTGTATTGTCTAAGAAGATTTGGAGGTCTAACTGCCACTGCCATTCACCTAATAATATCAATCACTCATACATTGTTTTGAATAAAATGAACCAAGAACATAATCTGTAATATAAATAAAAGGAAACTAAAGACTGAATTTTTTTTTTATTCAGCATCTGTTGTGAAAATATTCAGTTCTCACTGTTCTCAGTTATAGATATTTGTACATCAAATGTAAAAGAAGCTTATTTATGTTTAAAAGGGTAGTTCACCCAAAAATGAAAATTACCCCATGATTTACTCACCCTCAAGCCATCCGTTTGAAGCCTAAAAAAGTGCACCCATCCATCATAAAAAGTGCCCCACATGGCTCCGGGCGATAAAGTAGCAATAAAGGCCTTCTGAAGTGAAGCGATGCGTTTGTGTAAGATACATTTTTAAAACTTTATATATTTTTTATTCAGCATCTGTTGTGAAAATATTCAGTTCTCACTGTTCTCAGTTATAGATATTTGTACATCAAATGTAAAAGAAGCTTATTTATGTTTAAAAGGGTAGTTCACCCAAAAATGAAAATTACCCCATGATTTACTCACCCTCAAGCCATCCGTTTGAAGCCTAAAAAAGTGCACCCATCCATCATAAAAAGTGCCCCACATGGCTCCGGGCGATAAAGTAGCAATAAAGGCCTTCTGAAGTGAAGCGATGCGTTTGTGTAAGATACATTTTTAAAACTTTATATATTATTATATAATATTACAAACCGTAATCTCTAGCTTTAGCGGAACTCCGATTGTATTCGTCTGAATCAAAAAAGTCATATACACCTGATGGCTTGAGGGTGAGTAAATCATGGGGTCATTTTAATTTTTGGGTGAACTATGATGAAGTGAAGATGCATTATGGAAACATGGATGTTATTTTAATAACCACAAGAGCTTTAGACTGGTGTTATATAATTATTAAATCTCATTAGACTGGTAATTATGTATAATTATGTTCCCTCTCATTTTTGGACTCTGAGCGACATAAAATAATAATTAATAATCTTGTAGTTAAGATCAGTCGATTGACTGTCACCTGCAGATCTGTGAAAGGACACTAACAAAAACAACTTCTAAACACACAATACAACTACTCGTAGAAATGAGCGGGCAGTCCATATATGGAAAGGTAGAAGTCGGAAGCGTGCGAAAGATAGCAATAATTTTGATCAAACAATTAAATATATATGTGTGTTTTTGTAATTTTGGGCTTATTGGAAATATATAATACCATTGGTATTACCTAAGAAGTTAAAGAAAATACGTAAAAAAATGGCGCACTTTCAAGGACACTGAAGAATGTAAGCGCAGCGCCGCATCTAGGACAACTCGCAGGTATTGCACCGATTTCAAGACAGCAGTCCAAAAGATAGTTTGAAGTACGGTGTTTGACAAAACAGAAAACGGAAAGAGAAAGCGCGATCTATGGCTATTATTATAATACTCTATATAAAGCATACGGACAGAAAGACAAACGTTGTGCTGAAAGATGCTCAATACACAAACTTCCATTATGTACATTAACAATAATTTGGGACAAATATAATGTGATTTTATGGAAAACTATGTGAGTGGAGCGGCAGGATTTGGAACAGCATCCTGAGTCGCTGCGGGCAGTCTTTAACTTTAACTTAATATTGTTAAACTGAATGTACAAAGCAAACTTTTAGCTGAAATATCACCAAAAAAATCCCTTTAGGGCAAGTCACTCGGCGGCCATCTTTGAAAGGCCTCTCGGCATGCAAGTGTAGCTCCTATCTCTTCGAAAGGGGAAACATCAAATTCTCCAACACTGAACACCAAGCTTACGATTAAATTTCATATTTGAAATCACCAATAAAATCTGACAACAACTGTTTCATAAATGTTATTTATTCTGCTGTGTTATGTCGCCACCAATGTCAAAAGTAAACCAACGCCCTTGCAAAACATTTTTGAGAGTGGACCTTTTTTTCCTGCAAAATTTTGCTAATATAAACAGGGAAAGTGCTTAAAAACTGATGCCGAACTTGCTTTGTTATTGCAATGCTTGGTCAGAGCTTGTGTGGCTGGCCACAGGGCGGAAATTAATAGGGGCATGGGACAAAAATGGCCCAACAACACTATTAAACTAAATCCATTATGGCTTGTGAGTGAAATTAAATGAAAAGTGTTGATTGCGACATCAAATTTTGATCTACTCGTGTTGCATCTTATTTCTTATCGCGTTTTACAGCATTGCGCATTATAGCCAATCACACACGATTTTGTTGTTTTTATGAACGCAGTGGCCAATCAGCAGCGTTCAGATGAGTCATCCCTGAAACGCGGTGTTTTGTTCAGTGCACGCGCTAGCTGACTTCTCACATCATAAACAACAAAGTGCAGATACACATTCAAGTAAGAGTATAACGGGAGTTGAGGCTGCTTTCGTCAGGAAACATGAGCACTGAGCGCCGGCTACTGGGCTGATCTCGTGGAGCTCCCGTCTCCGAAATCGGCTAAGCACATTTTCAAATAGGCGCTGTTTTTATAAATAAACAGCATATTTGAGTTTTAAACAACTACATTCTCACCTGAAATACTTTTAAAACTACATTTCATGACACAATAACAGTAATATTAAAAAATATGTATATATGCAAATAGTGGTTGAAATACAATGCTGCGTGAACTCAACCAATCAGCATGTTCAGCGCTCAAGTCCCGCCCCCGAAAGTTCCGGAACTTTGAAAAAATACTACCTCACGAGCAGGGACATTCTGAGGGGCAATTTTTTACCCGGAACTTTATTTAGATCCTGGTTCCTGCGGTGGAAACACACTGAGTACCGGCCCAAAGTCACTAGTTCCTGCAGTGGAAACGCGGCTTTAGATTGCTGCTTTCGTCAGGAAACATGAGCACTGAGCGCCGGCTACTGGGCTGATCTCGTGGAGCTCCCGTCTCCGAAATCGGCTAAGCACATTTTCAAATAGGCGCTGTTTTTATAAATAAACAGCATATTTGAGTTTTAAACAACTACATTCTCACCTGAAATACTTTTAAAACTACATTTCATGACACAATAACAGTAATATTAAAAAATATGTATATATGCAAATAGTGGTTGAAATACAATGCTGCGTGAACTCAACCAATCAGCATGTTCAGCGCTCAATTCCCGCCCCCGAAAGTTCCGGAACTTTGAAAAAATACTACCTCGCGAGCAGGGACATTCTGAGGGGCAATTTTTTACCCGGAACTTTATTTAGATCCTGGTTCCTGCGGTGGAAACACACTGAGTACCGGCCCAAAGTCACTAGTTCCTGCAGTGGAAACGCGGCTTTAGATTTAAATTGTTAAAGCTCCCCCATCTTCTTCATGACCGGAACAAGAAAAGCTTCGATGATGCAGGTAAGCTGGAGATGGAAAAAAACAGAATGGGAAAGAGTGTAAACAAACATATTAAATTAATACTTGTTGCATCTACATAATTCATTGAGTAACTGAATCATACATAGTCACTTACTAGGTGGTTCACAGTGGCCCTGTGCTGCCAGATGTTGGAGCTGATTTGACTTTTTAAACTCTGTAAAAATAACAATATTTATTTAAAAATGTATCTTGTAGAATTCTATAACCATGGCAGCATTAGACAGCCAGGAGGCCATCTGTAGTGTAATTTATTCTGCCCCAAGCAACATACTGGCATCAAAGATCTACCGATCATCAGCTTGTGTGATCATCAATGTGATCGGATGAGACATTATGCAAGATTCAAAAACTGTTTCAGGCTACACTGGATAGGAGCTAGTAGTGACATCAAAATGCCAAGAGCATAGCATCAGACATCAGTCTAGTGTTACATCAGCTGATGGATGAAGAAATCAGTGAGGACATCTTTTTGAAGTATTAATTTGCTTTGTAAAGTCTCCACTTACATTGAATTTAAAGCATACAAATGCTATGTTTAATATTAAAAAACACATGACATGCTTGAGGGTTTTGACTTTTGGGGCATTTTTTTATCCAACCTAATAAATTATCACCATTATAAAGAGGAAAACAATACACATCTTTTATTTATAATTTTCATTTTCATGAAGTGCACACAGTTTGTTTTGTAGATATATGTTTACCTTCCTTTGTTATTGAGACATTGCATTGCCCCTCTTCCTCATCTTTATTTTGCTCTTCTTCATCTAATGAGGACTCTGGAAACAAATTTTAAGCAATTTTTTATTTATTTTATTTTTTGAATAGCCCTTTTCAAACAATTCAATGCATATTGTTTTAAAGCAATGTTACAGATAAATGAATGCCTTATAAGGCATATACATGGTTGCATTTAGCAGATTAGAGCTTGCTTATATATACTGTATATATATATATATATATATACACAGTATTACAGTATATATATATATATATATATATATATATATACATAAATGTGTTGTGCATCCCATTCATACCTGTAATTTCATAGATTGGTGACATTCCTAAAACATGAGAGACAATTATAAAATATTACACACACAGGCCATGACTCTATAAGGGAATATACTGTATAGGAGACTAAATACAGATACAATTTATATAGTCTCATCCAGTATACACTGGATGTGAATATCTACACACACACACTGTACATACATTGTTGTGTGCGTGTGTGTGAAATAGTTCAACCAAAAATTGAACGTTTCTTAAAGGGAACAAAAATAGAATTAGCAGAATGTCTGCTATTTCATGCAATTAAAGCGAATGGTGACCACAGCCCATGGCACACAAAGTTATCATATGGCTCCAGAAGAGTCACATAATATGTGCTTTTGTGTCCCTTTAAAGCTTGCCATCCCCTAAACCCCATTCACTTTCATTATATGGAAATGAACAGCATGAACATTCTCAAAACATCTTTATTTATATTCCACAGAAAAAAGAAAGTCAACTGGTTGGAACAGCATGAGGTGAATAAAGGATGACAGAATTTTCATTATTAAATAAATTCAGGGACTCTACGCCTGTAATTATTGTACTCTGTCACACTGCATAAAAATATCCCAAAACTTACTTCTCTTGAGGTCCGCTACCTTCAGAAGGTGTTCTGGGAAAGTATAGATGGAGAGTTAGTGGTCTGGAGAAGTAAGGAAACTCAGTGCTGGTTAAAGATGTAAGGTTACTTCACAGCTTTGTGATAAAGCACATATCTCTTCTGGGTGCAGAATGATAGAACAGGTTGTTTGTTTACCATCTGTTCTGTTCTCCACCGAAGAGATCTGAGAGAATACAGCACCATCTGCAGAGATGAAAGAGACTGAAATTGATCAGCCTTTAATAACTTATGAAATAATTGAAAATATAAAAATGATATAAAAATAGGACACACAAGCGCTGTGTGTTATTAGCAATCTACATGTATAATGCCTTGTCAATATATTTTCCAGTTTCCTTTATCCAGTTCACTTATTCACCAATTTCTTTACTGGACACTGAAAGCACTAAAACTCAAAATAATACTAACAAAAAAAGCATCACACACACAAAAAAGTATGCATTAGCATATTTTTGAACATGGTTTTTATGGTAATACCATGGGAGCCTTCAGGGTAGTCCTCCACGTTCCTTGGTCATGGCAATAACTTAGTGCCATGGCACTAGTACTTTTTGTAAGATATTTATTTACACAAATGAAGAATAGTTGCTTTAAAAAAAGACACATTTGCCTAACAATCATAAGACATAAACACTTGCTTACCACTTATGCTGCATATTGCTATGGACACATCAGGGGCATCTCTCATTACTGAAAGTAAAAATGAGAGAATTAATCAGCACAATGATTGAAAATATTTGTGGCTCTATAAACTTTTTAGTTACTCACAATTTCCTTTTTGTTTCCTGAGCTCTTTGAACTGATGTTCACTGGCTGAAACCGGCACAAATACGGCCAAACTGGACTTTCCTAAAGTGAGAAGACCAAAATGAGATAGATCTGTATAAATAAATCTAATGTGGATGCATTGTGAATTATGGATTCCAAGTTGAAACGTTCATGATGTGCCAAAGGGCTGTTGGGCCTGACTAGATTTGCTTTGTTGAAGTGATACTCACTACATTTTCTGCTCTTTAAGATCAGGCTGACCACACTCACTAGTGTCACCACAACCACAGTCAGTACCAGAGCCAACCACACTGATATATATATATATATATATATATATAAAATTATTTTTAAATAAATATTTTTTTTCTGACTGTTGTCATACATTTTAATGTCAGAATGAATATATGCCATATATCAATATATCAAACATATAAAATACAATATTGTAATACAGTATAGTGCAGGCCCAAGGATCTACAGTGAGTGTCTGTATGTATCTCTGCATGTATATCTTCTTTCTGTTCCTCGCATATTTGCTCTCTGAACTTTTGTCCTGAAACGAAATCATTAAATAAATAATAAAAAAATGCTAAAAGTGCAATGTTGCTTGAGAAGTAGAAAAGATAGACTTAGACTTAAGGTCAAGGTCAGGTTTATTGTATTTTGTCTTCTGTGTAGCAGAGCATTGTTGCAGACAGCAGTTTTCTGACAGTTTCTCACCTCTTCTTGTTTGCGTCGCTGGAAATGCAGCTGATCTTGCTGTTTCATTTTGCTCCTGGTAGTAAAAGAGGAAACTGCTGCTGCTGGCTGGTTGGCACCTCAGCTCATTCGTAGAAGCTGTTGCTTGGAAAGATAGTGTAGTTGTTTTGAGCGACGAGGCGGCTGGGTTTGCAGAAGTAATGGTTTTTAAAATCGAGGTGTCTTGTGTCGGAGTGCTGGTGTTTTCATGCATAGATATGTCCAGATCTGGACATTTGCTGTCGTCTGGTGGGAGGTAGCAGTAGAAGAGTCTCTGGTCATTTTGGGGTCCAGTGTACAGATCAGTGTTGTTGAGAAACGCAAACACATCAATGTTCCATCCAGAGAGATTGCCTGCCTTCATTTTCAGTACCACCTTTATATGCTCTCCTATGAAATGTACAACATGCACACAGTTAGTATTATTGATTATTACTGTAGACAATAATATAATATATTATATAATATAATATAATATAATAAAAAAAACATTCCACCTGACTGTGAGGTATTGTTGTAGAGAAGCTGCAGATCCATTTCAGTCTTACACAGATACCAGCCATCAGCATGTATGTTTTGAATGCTGGCATTTATCGTTTCTGTCTCACATGGAGGGTCAGCCGGAGTACACACCTGTGCATCATTTTCAGGAGTGCAAGGGTCAAACAGCTCACAGAGAAACTCAATTTGTGATATTTCTGAGAACCAAAAAAAAAAAAGATGCTCTTACTTCAGATTTTAATAATTTAAAACACATTCTGTTTAAAATACAATACATTCTGTGTCTACAGTAAAGAAAAGAAAAAGTTCTTAAACCCATGTTACCAGCATTTAAGTTCTTAAAGGGGACATCGGATGCAAAATTCACTTTTACTGTACATGGTGTTTGCATATAAATGTGTCTTAGCAGTGTGGACACAAACCACCCTACAATGATAAAAATCCATTCACTTCTATTTCTTAATCCTCAAAAAACCTAAACAGTCTCAATTTTCAGGCATGATTTTCTGAGCAGTATGACATCATACTGTTCAGGCCCCGCCCAGGACCGCTAACGGACTGTCCTGTATTAGCATATTTCCGCCCTCAGCCACCTGTACGCTGTCCGCCATTTTCTTCGCGTTTAAGAGACTGTAGCGACAACAATGTCTCGTAAGCAATGCAGGTGTTTTGAAGTTGGATGTAAAAGTGAACATAAGAGTCTTTATTGTATCCCAACATTTGATCCACTGAGGACATAGTGGATTAGTTTTGTTTTTAATGGTAACACGAGGGGCGGGGCGACCAGAGCTCATTATCATTTAAAGAAACATGCATTATATTACAATTAGTTTTTCTTCAATATGATTTCTGGACATTTGTATGGCCCTGATATTTTTGACTTCATAGCCCCACCCCCAAAAATATCAAAATTAATTTTAATTCAGAAATTTAAAACAAGGTTGTCATAGAAGAGGTGTATTCAAGCCATTGTATGTATTAATTTTTTCATATATTTTACATTTTTCTTTTTAATTAAAGTGCCCCTATTATGGATTTTTGAAAATTACCTTTCATGCAGTGCGTAACACAGCTCTAGGTGAATGAAAACATCCTGCAAAATTTTAAATCTGAAAGTGCACCGTGTATAAAGTGATTGTCTCTCAAAAGAAAGAGTCGATTCTGAATCATTAAACGAGTCGTTTTTAAAACAAATCCCAAGCCGTTTCATGTTGACGTCAACATGAAACATTAGCATATTGCCCGCCCACTTGTTGGTCTTTTCAGGTTGGTCTGAATGAAAATGCTAATTCATTTTATGCCACTAGGTGCCACTTTTGGAGCGGTAAAATAGCAGTTTCCCCGGTAAGAGCTGTACACAAAGCAGCATTGCCTCTCACAAACGCTGCTTTATCAGGCATTACAGGCATAATGAAATGAAAATGAGACCAATCGGACCAATCACCGCAGATTAGCGTCACGCAAAGGAGGGGTTTGGAAAAATGAATTGTTAAACGAATCGTTTGGGAGTCGTTGAGCAAGTAAGGTAAAAATAAATGCATATTATAAGACAATGAAAGTGTTTTTTGATCTTGCATGCATGTCAACCTGTTGTTGGGGACTCCCAAAACCAAAATATGAACCTTTCATTACCCATAATAGGGGCACTTTAATAGATCATTGACCTATCTATCATCCAACATCATTTACACAGACACTAAACACTAAAATAACAGGTTTTAATAATTACAGCAAAAATTTAAAGTTATTATCATTTGCTAATTGTGCTACTTCCTCTATCATCTGACCCCATTATCACACATTTAAAACTGTATTTAATATTTTGCGATGTTCTTCCTGTTTTATCTTTTCTGTTACTGTTGGTAAGTTAGAGTGACATTTCCTGTTTTACAACACACCAACCTTGTTTTAAAAGGACAGAATGAGGATGAATGAGTAATTTGCTCATAGACAGTCTAAAACCTAATGGTTTTATATTGTACAGACCGTATATTCTATTGCCCTTTACCAACCCTACCCCTAAACCTACCCCTCACAGGTAACTTTGTGCTATTTCAGATTTTCAATACACTCCATTCTGTGTGATTTCTAAGCGTTTTTGAAAAGTCACCTTCTCCTTGTAATACCTATGTCATACCTTTGTCATTATACAAATTTATGCACACACACACACACACACACACACACACTCTCTCTCTCAAGTGGTTTTTAACACCCCTTACCATACCATGTCCAGACCACAATGATGTAGTCACCTGTGACAGAGGGATTTATCCAGTTTTAAACTTTAATATTGTTGGAACAAAGACATACAGAAGGTAACAATGCACATGCCTCATTGTGTACCTCTAAAAGACATGGACAACACTGAAGTTTCATGCTGTCAATCATAGAAACATTTAGCAATATTTGCTCTGAATCGCACGTGCTCACAAAAAAACCCACACTACTGCCACATTTCCCTCCCTCACGCTTGAAGACCCCAAGCCATCTTACTCGGTTTTTTTTTACTTACCTGGAAAAAACTCTGGTAGACACAGGATGAAGGCGAGAAAGAAGACAATGCTGAGTTTGAAGGCACCTGATCTCGTCATGGTAAAAGACAGTGTGACAGCTGCTCCACTGTAAGGCCACCCAACCTCTGAACTTGTTGACCACACATTGGAAATCTCACACAACCTTACACCTCACCCTTTGGCTTTTCCAGATGTCCCACGTTTACTTTTAAATAATCCTACGTATTTATTTTAAGACTTTTTAGTGTCAGTCCTTCACGACTAACACCGCCTTGATTACGTAGATGAAACACTTTACCACTTCCTGCCTGTCTTCCTGTTTCGTGTAATTCTGAAAACAGTAAGAACAAAGAAAGCCATTTCAGGTTGTTAATGTGTTTGCTTGTCTCATAAGGATTCAAATCATTTTAGACTATATTATATTATTAGTGTTTCCCAAACTTTTGTGTCTACAGCACTACTACTTGGTGTTGAATTAATACATTATTGACATCAAATGTGGTCAAAGGGGTAAATAAAATAAATAAATAAAAATGCTTCTCTTTCCAGGTACACTCTGCAGCACACATACATAAACTCTTGGCAGAATGAGTGTGTAAGGCTGTGTGTCATATAGCCTGAAGGACATTCCTGCTGCAAAGCAAACAGATTTGATCAGGGACAGGAGCATCCAGTTATCATGGCAGGGCAGAAGGAAGGTTCTCATCAGGACCCACACTGGCACTAGGAGAGATCTCAGCACCAAACACCTTATCAGCATCATCCAGCGAGCCAACTGTAGTGGACTACTGCTGCATTTAAACCCCTTGAGATTTCTTCTGGGGTATTTGAACTCAGTGTTAAAACTCACACCATAATATGAGGAAAACACTATACCGGTTTTTTAAAATGCTTTTGGAATTCTTAATGCACACAAAATCTGTGTTTATTTGATAAAATAATTCAGTCAAAATAGTAATATTGTGAAATATTATTACAATTCAAAATAACAATTTTCTATATATTGAAAATATTTTAAAATGTAATTTATTCCTGTAATGGCAAAGCTGATTTTTCAGTATCACATTACGTTTACATGCACAATTTTTGGTTCAATCGGATTGAGTTAATTCCGATTGATGAATCTGAATGTAGTGTTTACATGAACTAAAGAAAGTGATCGGGTTATGTGTCACAAGCTTCAAATCGGAATTGATTTTTTTTTTTTTTTACATGTGCACACTGCACAAATATAGAGTTTTTCACTGTTTGCACATAATAACCACTCCTACACGGTTTCTTTATTTGTTTTTAACAGTAGAATTCATATTTATCCATTTATGTATAAATATAAACCGCTGTGCCTTGCTACTCATATTTATCACGCAGTAAAAATGCCCCTCCCCGTGCCCAAAACTGGTTGCCAGTGGATGAGAATCCAAAACAAGGAATGGTGGGAGGTTGTCCTGCTCCACTTCACAGTTGCCAAGTGAAAGGAGAGTTTTATAATGACAGGACAAGCATCTATACAACACTCTATTCAAAAGGAAGAGCCGTTCGTTCCGCGCGTCATATGTCATTACGCTTGCACATGCGCAGTCCTTTCAGTTTCGGGGTACAATCCGATCGAGTGTTTACATGCACTCTCAATCGTATTAGAAAAGGAATAAACCACCACCTTCAATCCGATCGAGCTCAATCGGATCGATTAAGGTGTTCACATGAAGGCTTTTCGGTCCGATTGAGCCGGCAATCCGATTACAAACGGATTATTTGGTTATATGTAAATGTAGCGAGTGCCACATGATCCTTCAGAAATTATTCTGATGATCTTGTGCTCAAGAAATAACTAATTAAACTAATAATTAATTTAATGCATCCTTGCTAAACAAACAAACACCAAATTATACTGACCTTTTCACAAGGAAAGAATAAATTAATGCACTGCAATATGTGAAAAGACCAGGATTAAATTAACCTGTTAATATCAAAGTTGTATTAAAGCAGTGGTTGTCCAGTGTTTTTACATCAGAATATTGATCTTGACAACCAATACAGCATGTGAAACTTTGATATTCATGTCTGAAAACACTAATTATTATAGAATTAACATCATTCAAAATTCCCTTTCTCAAAATGGGAATCAGATGTTTTAAATCTGTCACTCGGGAGCGCTACACACTCAGTGAAATAAGAGTTTGTGTGTCTTGCTCACTGTCATATGCAGGTCTTTGAGTTCAGCTCTTGTGACCTACACTGTAAAAAATGACCGTGAATTTAACGGTAAAAGACTGTAAAAATGCTACAGTAAAAACCTGTTAAATGGTTAACGGTAAATTCCCCTACTAAATACGGTGAAAAACTGTATTGGACATTACATGTATTGGACATTCATTTTACGGTAGTATACCGTTTTTTGGAAGTGAAAAAAAACTGTATAATTTACAGTGAATAACCGTAAATCGGCGTTCCCAGAATTCCCTGTGTTACATTTCAAATTTGATGTTTTTTTGTTGAAATAACTATGTTTCTTCTTAGTTTTTTCTTATCAGTTTTGTATATTAGGGTTGTGTGTTACACCTAATGTTGTTAAATGAATGTTTATTGCATTATTTCAGTATAGTGTGTTACCATGATGGTGTTTAGCATTTGTGTGAATGACACTGTGCACCCTCTATATATGTTGTTATTTAAAAGCTGCTTGTGATGGGCTTTGATTAATTATGTGACTTTCTCATCAACCCCTGCATTTGGTGGTTATCAGTGTTTTACAAAGGTACAAAACAGATTTCAGTACTTCAATAGGTTGGTATATCAACATTATATCAGTTAATGAAATTGCGGTATGTAATTGTAAATTTAAGTTAAAACTGTAAAACCTAAAACGTCGCTACCATATTTTTTACGGTAAAGTTTCGGCAACCACAGCTGTTGGATTTTTACCATAAATACAGAGTTTTTTTTACAGTGTATATAAGAGAAACCTGTGAAATGTATTCATGAAGGATCATGATTTTTACTCATTTGCTTTCACTTTCAAATGGATGTATGGCGATACTCCCTCTGTCACCAATCTAATGATCTCGACTGCTGCATCTAGTAAGATTTATGCATGTAAATGTCATGAAAATAGTTTTTTTT
>NW_015505322.1:80142-100526 GCF_001515645.1 Sinocyclocheilus grahami | reverse complement strand
AAATCGGCGTTCCCAGAATTCCCTGCGTTACATTTCAAATTTGATGTTTTTTTGTTGAAATAACTATGTTTCTTCTTAGTTTTTTCTTATCAGTTTTGTATATTAGGGTTGTGTGTTACACCTAATGTTGTTAAATGAATGTTTATTGCATTATTTCAGTTTCATGTGTGTTACCATGATAGTGTTTAGTGTTTGTGTGAATGACACTGTGCACCTTCTATATATGTTATTATTTAAAAGCTGCTTGTGATGGGCTTTGGTTCATCATGTGACTTTCTGATCACCACCTGCATTTGGTGGTTATCAGTGTATTACAAAGGTACAAAACAGATTTCAGTACTTCAATAGGTTGGTATATCAACATTATATCAGTTAATGAAATTGCGGTATTTAACTGTAAATTTAAGTTAAAACTGTAAAACCTAAAACGTCGCTACCATATTTTTTACGGTAAAGTTTCGGCAACCACAGCTGTTGGATTTTTACCATAAATACAGAGTTTTTTTTACAGTGTATATAAGAGAAACCTGTGAAATGTATTCATGAAGGATCATGATTTTTACTCATTTGCTTTCACTTTCAAATGGATGTATGGCGATACTCCCTCTGTCACCAATCTAATGATCTCGACTGCTGCATCTAGTAAGATTTATGCATGTAAATGTCATGAAAATAGTTTTTTTTGTTAAGGAAAAAGTTAAGAGAAGTTACTTTTTATTATTACCAGTTTCTCATTTTCCACATAATGTATTGAGGATTTTGGAACAACAGGCTGACATGAGATCACCATGGTAAGATAAGGCGATACTCCCTCTGTCACCAATCTAATGATCTCGACTGCTGCATCTAGTAAGATTTATGCATGTAAATGTCATGAAAATAGTTTTTTTTTGTTAAGGAAAAAGTTAAGAGAAGTTACTTTTTATTATTACCAGTTTCTCATTTTCCACATAATGTATTGAGGATTTTGGAACAACAGGCTGACATGAGATCACCATGGTAAGATAAGTTTCTTTCTTTCTTTCTTTCTTTCTTTCCCAACAGTTATAAGAAAGCCTTTGAAACTACTGTAGCCTATACTAAAACTATAAATAGTCTTGATCTTGACAACCATCTGTGTGCCTGTCCAGTATCCACTAGGTAGAGGCACTGTCTTTCACCCCCTGAAAGTGTAGTAAAGATAAGAGGATTGATTATTGGTTTATGATTAATTGAACACTCGCGAACTCCTGAAAACTTTACTAGCCTACCATTATTAATGAACTGTTCTGTCACACAATAACAACTTTGAAAGCGCAATTTTTGTATTTAAACGGACATTCATAAGCAAACCCATAAAAATAAAGCAACTCATAAAATTACAATGAGGTGAAAGTCAACGTTTCCAAGCGAGTGTTAAGATGTTTTTTTGTGTGTGCATATTTAAAGAAAAAAAAATCTACTTAGAACCCACTGTTACAGCTCTCAGAGCTCTAGTCTTACTCCACGCCTTTTCATCCAAAAGTGAATCACGCGATTATAATCAGAGTGTAAAGAGCCAGCCTCTGTTAAACTACTAAATGTGCAATTTACATCCGAAATAAGCGATAAGAGCAGCTATTAACCCGCCAGGTAAGAGAGCTCATTTCACGCGCTGGGATGTGGGGTTATTTTGGTTGACAGCTGAAGCCCATTACAAATGCGTGCAGCTACAAATTCGCAGACAGATGCGGTAAAGGGGAAATGAATCAGCCCATAAACGCTTTTAAAAAGCGGACTCATTCCGCAGGAAAGCACGGGGTTCAGATTGGCCTGCGAGGGCTGATAGTTTTGATAGAAAGAGTCGATACATTGAACTAAAAGTTGTTTCATATGCTGACAATTATTTCCTGCTCTGTCCGGCTATTCTGGCAAAGGAAGTACAGAGAGGTCGGTTTCGTTGATACTCAATAGGAAACGAAAGTGTTTTGGAATGTGTATTGGGAAATGCATAATTATATAGCATATTAATCGTAAACTTCAGTCTCGTGCAGATGTCTTCACGATGGCAGGCAAACAATAGAAAAGCGTGGCGCATAAAACATGCCCGCAGCCTAGTGAAACGTCCGCAGCTTAAATATATTTGAGCTATTTTAGAATTTCATAAAAATGTTTCTTTTAAAAGGGGGAAATAGTTGAATCTGTTTTCGTATAATCTAAATCCATGTGTATTCATGAAGACCCGAGGCAGAGCTCCTGTTATGCTGTTTGTTAAACTGTGAATTTCTTTGGAGTATTTTTCTATAGATTTTATAAACGGAGCTAAACGTCTCGGGTATTTGTCACTAGAAGTCATGGGTACATTCAGTGTCACTGTGGACAGATGTCGGACAGATTTCAGGTGGATTGAGGAAAAAGAAATCAGATGTTTACATCCCATATGAGATTCACACACAGAAGCCCAGGATTCCAGAGCCCTTTGTTTGTATTTTTAATTAGTGTCTTACTATGACCCAGCACTAACTTAGAGCAGAGTAACCATAAGAATGGAGATGTGCGGCATGTCTTTGCATCTATTTGTTTGTTTTCTGTCCTTAATTCTATGCCCCTTGTTTGAGCAATGAGCAGTAATGATTCTCCTCTTGTGTTGTTATCCAGGTGCACTGCACACTGCTAAGACAAACAAAATTGCTTGAGCATGTTTATGTTAGTGTTGGGTATTTAGCTTAAAGTCACCATTAAATCAAAATTGCATTTTTTTATGGAATATTGCAGTGTTTATTATAAATGATTTATACATGTGCTTTCGCAATCTTTAATAAAAACGTTTGCCACATCCCAATTTGCATGCTATCCATCCTATTTGAAATTAGAATGGGTGTGTCCCAAATCAAGGTATGCAGTGAGTATCCCAGCAGTATTCCAATGGTTTATGAAATTCGGAGTGTAGATCCTTGCACACTCTGATGGCTATAATATTACCCACAACCCATTGCACGATGGATGAGGATTTGGATAGAACAACAGACACAAATAAAAGTATCGAAAAACAACAAACATGATGGATTTGCGTGACCGATGGAGAGTTTTAGATAAAGGGATTTGAGTGATTAATAATATGTAACCTGATAAAAAATACTTATTTAATGTTATCAGTGTTTCATCTGCAACAATATCATTAACTTTTATAAAGATATGTGTGGCCATTAACTTTTGACACATGAGGAGAGTTCTCGGCATGAAAGTTACACGCCCGGCAGATCAACATGCTACTTAATTTCTCTCCAGTACAATAGGAAATTAATTTAAATTAATTTTGGAGGATGTTAATTGTGACAAGATGATTGACAGGACAGTTTAAAAGATGATGGGATGTGTGTAACTAGGAGAGTAGAATTGTATGTCCCAAACTCTATTCTATACTATTCTATTATATACTATTCTGCTACACACTCAAAAGTACACACTTTTTCACAAAAGGAGTACATACTTTTAGGGTGTAGGCAAATTGGGATGCAGCAGCTCAAAGTATCAAGCCCTGGATTCTCAAGCTGCTGCCTGAGATCCAGTGTTCTCATTGACTGGGGCTGCTCTATCTCCTTTGTTCTCCAGCAGAACTTTGTCCAGCAGGCAGCGGCATCGCTCCGCCAGCAGGGCCGGGATGTGCGTTCATTTGCCCAGTTCTTCTGGACCATGGCAAGGGGCCTGGAGTACCCGGATTCAACCCTTAAAGAGGCATTCAATCTCTGCTTGGATGATCCCATACCACAATGGGAGATGGAGCAACTAAGGATCCTAGACTATTGGAACTTTTCCAATTATCTGCATCACCGCAAGGACTGGCAGATCCTTAACCCTCCTGAGGATGTCAGCAGTGACCACCCTGCCCTCCTTCCCTCTTCGAGTCAAGTCCACGATCATCTTCTGACTCCCACTGAGAAACGAAGAGACAGAAGAAAGAGGGCGGCCGGAGTTGTTGCATCTGCCAATGACTCCTCAGTGCTGGCTCCAGCCTCTGAATCGGCTAAACTCACCTTAGTTATACCTGAGTCAACTAAGTCCTCTGAAGCAGTCAAGCTCAAGATAGCTTTGAGATAAATTTCCCAGTCAATCTCTGTTCCTGTGTATGTCAAGTCCGTCCCGATTAAGTCAAGAGTATTAGTGTAAGCGAGATTAGCGGCAACCACGCTGGCAATGCTAGCGGGCTATATGCTAATAGCGGACTCGGAAAGTAAAAAAATAGAGCTAGTGATAACAAGCGCTCTGATTTTTTACAAATTAGGCCTTATCTCTGTGTGTTCTAGCTCTTCATAATGCTTGGCAATGATAGAGCCAATGAATTTTGGGCAGCCAGACTGCCTGTGACTGAGGAGCTGGACTGTGACGCCTCCCCAGAGTGTTTCGTTGTGTGTTTCGTTGTGAAAGCGAAACAACTACAATGCCGGCTGTTCTGACTCACATACTGTAAATAAGTTTTTTATATTTTTTTATATTTAAATATTATATTTAACGCACTGGATAGCTGGCCAATCACAGCACACCTTGCTTTTCAGACCGATGAGCTTTGTAAAAATTGACACGTTTCAGAAAGTCAGGGCATAGAGGAGAAACAATAATGTACAGTATGTGGAAAATAATGTGTTTTTTTAACCTTAAACTGCATAAACACATTTCATTACACCAAATACACAAAATAATGTTATTTTTAGCAACATCATATGACCCCTTTAACCTCCCCTCCCCTTCACAGCGACATCTCTTCTCTGATGAGTCTGACATGCACAAAACTGTGGGACGTTTCAGCCCTTCCAGCAACCAGTCACTCACATAAGATCACAGCCATTAGCAAACGAATCACTTACCGATGGAAAAAATTACATCCCACCAAAGACTGTACATATTCCAAGACGGTGCACTTATATTATTATGAATGTAAGAAAGTGCAATGTGCAATATGGTGGAATAAATCATGCCTTCTAAATAGAGAGCCACACGCCAATCGCCAATAGTAAAGTCATTGTATCACTGCAGCTGAAGTTAGATGCTCTGGTCACTACAGAAACAGACAGCATCCTGAGATGTGTGCTTAGGGTTGCACATGCGCATTGGCTTGACCAACCTGAAATAAGCTTTTTTTAATGCTGACATTTATGGGACTTGGAAGGGCTCATCCCTATGCCCTAATCCCTTCAAAGGGTTTACCCTCCGGAGTGAGAGCTTCGAGGGTTGTAGGGGACCAAACATCTGTTTCTTGAAGTGCCCTTCTGCGTCATCATCACGTGCCCACACGGAGACGCCGTCATCATGCAAAGAATCTGCGCAAAGGATCATGGGAGCCCGAAGTGTCCATCGGTTGTACCCTTCGAAATCCTTCATTCCAAAGGGCCCTTTGAAGTGGCCATTTTTGAGCACTTCGGTATGGAACGACCCTTCAATATGGCGGCCATGATTGTTTTCACTCCGAAGTGCCCTTCGGAGGGCGATATATCCCATTTGGAACGCACAGAGTGTCTGTGCAATCAATCAAGCGTCCCCAACTAAGCAAGCCAAAGGTCAACGAATCAATCTAATCAAGGTCTTGATTAGCTTGTTCAGGTGTGTTTAACTGGGGTTGGAGCTAAACTCTGCAGGACAGTGGCTCTCCAGGAGCAGGATTGGACAACCCATGTCAGATTTTGCTGCTCATTTAAAATATGTTATTTAAATGGGAGTGTGGTAAGCAGTTTTTGAGGTTACAGGAGTTCCACATTGAAGTAGATAGGACTTGGTCTTGAATGCTCAATGGCCACAGAGTGAACCGACATTCATTGAAAGAGACTTTTGCCGCCCTTTATGTTTTCTCATTCAAGAAGCCGTTTCACTTTTTATGTATGTTACAGTTGTGAAGAAAAGGTGATTGCAACTTCTGTTTCATGCCAACTTTAAGCTCATTGACGTTTTTGAACCTGTTCACCAAAAAGATTCATTCAGATTTTTTCACTGATTTATAGAATTTGCAATTAGTCATAATTACCTTTTCATTTGGTGCCAATTTGCGTAATTTGGGCTTCTGCTATTTTTTCATTGACCTTCACTACAGGAAACATGGTTAGCAAGTAGCCTATAGCGTCGCATATAATACATTCCTGCCTCATACAGTCATCAGAATTCCCATCGGGTCACAATGGTAAACCCGCTGGTGTCTGAAAGTGAGTTTTACATTTGAATTGTTATAAATGTCTTATATGTTGATGTTAGCTGGTAGCTTGATATGAAAACATGGGAAATGAGCTGCGGTGCTGACCGTCTCTAACTTGGATAAACTGTGCCTTGTTCATGACCACTCCTCTAGCCCTACTTGGCCTGCTTTGGCCCAAGGTATTCGGCGGGCCGAAAATCCCTGGCTGTTGGCCCTGAGGAAGCCCTGACAAGGGACGATCAAGCCCCGGAAGTGACAGTGGAAACGCTACTGGCCCTAACACGCACTAGTATGCTCAATTTTGGCCTGACAGCGGAAACCCGGCTATTGGTACACCAGTAGGTGACGCAGGGCCGTCCTTAGCTGACGCAGGGCCCAGTGCGAGGTAGGGAGCGGGGCCCCCTTCGGTCCGATTGCGTTCCGAGGGGGTTGGGGGTGTTGCCCCCCTCGGTCCGTTCGCGATCACGTTCCGGGGGGGATGGGGTACACCAGTACGAGGGCACCAGTTGCACCCCCCTAAGGGCGGCACTGAGGTGACGAACATATTTTTTGTCGGTGAGTTGGTGAATCATTAATTCAGCTGATCCTTAAAAAAAAACACTTTCATAAATTGAATGTTAGACTAGGGCTGCACGATAAATCGCATGCGATATTGAACGCGCATCTTGTCAGAAAGCCGGTTCTGTAATCAGTGGTAAATCTCCATCACCTGCAGGCTTTCACATTGAGCAGCATTAACTACACAGAGCCGTTGTTAACTGACGAGCTGCGCAAAAAATTGCGCGAATATGAACGTGGGTTTGCGCAGCTCGTCAGTGAACAATGGCTCTGTGTAGTTAATGCTGCTCAATGTAAAAGCAGTGGAACGTGATGGAGATTTACCGCTGATTACAGAAGCGGCTTTACTGATAAGATGCTCGTTAAATATCGCATGCGATTTATCGTGCAGCCCTATGTTAGACTCAGTTGATCTCTGATTCCAACCTTGTGGCAACAGGCTGGGAATGGGCATTTTTCTGTTCCAGCATGACAATGCCCCTGAGCACAAAGAGAGGTCCATATAGAAATAGTTTACTGAATCTGGAGTAGAACCTTGACTAGTCCGTACAAAGCCCAGAGCTGGACCTCACTGAACACCTTTGGGATGAATTGGAATGCAGACTGCAAGCCAAGGCCCACGAGCCAGCACAGCTTGTCTTCACTGTGTCTGAATTAGAGCAAATCCCTGCTGCCGTGTTCCAACACAGTGGAAAGCCTTAGTTCCCAGAGAAGTGAAAGTGGAAGCTCTAGCAGTCAAGGAAAGAAGATGTTATTATTAATGTCAGTGGTTTGGAAATTCAATGTCAAGCACATGGGTGTAGTGTTCGAGTGTCCACATACTTTTAGCCACATGTTAGTAGTAATCTAATCAATGTGTTTTCAGACTGTTCTACTATCATCCTCAGAGCTCCTCAGGATTTGTTGATTTCTCACTGTGTCTCTCTGTGAAAAGAGACATTAATAAGTCATAGCAGATGAATTATGGATTGAAGTGAATTCAGCCTTGGAAGTTCTATATAAAGGGTGGACTGCTGGATTACATCATTGTGAAATATGTTTATAGAACTTGCATGATTTGAAGTCGATACAGCATTCTTTATTTTTAAAAATAAAAAAGTGTGTTACAGAAATTACTATCAAGTATTTGATTTGTCATCCTATTTTCTTCTTGATATATATTACTGTTTAGAAGTTTGGGGTCTGTATATTTTTTAATGTTTTTGAAAGTCTCTTATGACCACCAAGGCTGCATTTATTTGATCAAAAACATAAATAGTATATTGTAAAATATTATTTCAATTTAACTGTTTTTGTTTTAATATATTTGAAAATGTCATTTATTCCTTTGAAAATCTGAATATTCAGCAGCCATTACTCTAGTCTTCAATGTCACTTGATCTTCAGAAATAATTTTAATATGGACATTTGGTGCTCAAGACACATTTCTTATTATTATCAATGTTGAAAACAGTTGTGCTGCTTAATACTTTTATGGAAAACGCAGTACATGATTCTTTGAAAAGTTCTTTACTTTTGATCAATTTAATACCAAAACAAACAAGACATTTCTTAACCTCTTACATATGGCTTCTGAAGCAATATTTATTTTGTCATCCCTGTCGTTGTTGCGGCACTGGGGGGGGGATGGAAAAGTTGAATCTCCAAAAACTTAGAAATAGCATCCGTTATGATGTGTCAGAGTTATCTCATCATAACTTAAACTAGCAGCCCCTGCTCTGCTAGTTTCCTTCTGATCCAGTACGGCTGCTGCTAACACTGGACAGATGTGCAGCCATTATGGTTCATGTTTTCCTCCATGACAGCTCTTGACTAATCTGTCCCAGCGGGCTCTGCTCTGCACTGTGTTACATACAAAACACTACCTAATGTATGCGTTATTATTTGACACAAACTGCCTGTTTCAGTGCTTGCTGTTCAGTCATATTCATGCTAGTATTTTGGTTAGCTAAGGCATTGTTCCCCAAAGTTTAGCTTCCATCTTAGAAGTTGACAGGGGTTTGTATGCTGTTTTTATTTCATGCGCACATCATCTGCCTGAGTGGTTTTAATCAGTAGGTCACTGCAGCAGTGGATGTTCTTCGTTCTCTGGAATCAGATTCATTCTCTCTCTCTCCCTCTCACATTTTCTCTCTGTCTGATCAATTCAGCAGGCTTTAAGGTGACCTTTGTGGAGGAATGTTGGTATGTTTGGCCCTCTGCATTTGTTCAGTCATCAAAAAGGTGGTTCAATACAGCAGACAGTCACTCAATAGGCCCCCGTTGCATTGCACAGACTGTGTTTCACAGGGCAATCTGAGACTCTGTGGCTTTCTTTATGAAATATCTCTATGGATTTCTTCCTTGTCAGGGTTGGGTTTAAAGATTCAGCCCTGAATATTGTTGCACAAAGGAAGAAATTGGTTTTCTTTGGCCTTGTGGTTAGTACATATTCTTGGACAAATGGTGCTGTGGTTCTCATGCAGGCAGTGCAGGTTTGAATATGGCTTGCATTTGCCGATACTCTTCTTGCCCTCTTTTCGTACTCTATTCTTTTTCTGCATGTATCATTTACAAAGATGGCAAAAAAGTGTTGACTTGGCAGTTAGTGCATGTGCTCCACAACATTGAGCTTTGGTTCTCATGTGGGCAACATCCATTCAAATTTGGCTTGTACATAAGACTTTACAGTTATTTAAAATAAAACCGATATCGCGATATGGCTAGTTAAATATATGCACTGCATGTTTTGAAGTGAAACGTGGCACTGAGTTCATTTAAATGCGAGCAGCATTCTCCATATAGCTTGGATTTGGGAACATAACATGCACCAGCCATCTTTTCAAGCTTGTAATAAGCACTTATAAACCAGCTGTTGTCAACAACAACAACAACAAAAGCTTTAGGGACTCCCTGTGTCCCCCACCCCCCCCAAATAAAAGCTGGTTGGTTTAATGTTTTAAAATGAAAAACATAAAATGCCATAAATATTAATATTTTAAAATACAATTATTTTTATTGTTACTATATTATTATTATTATCATATATTTTATTATATTATTATATGTATACAACGTATACAATTAATATATAATTTATATTTTTATATATAATTTTTATATGAAAGTGAAATATTACAATAGTAAAATTCATTATTTTGTTCAATATGTTTGTTTAATAATAATAATAATAATATTATAATTTATAATAATAACCCATTAATAATTAATAGAAATATAACATATAATCCATTGTTGTCTAAATAAATGTGGCTAACAGACCACAAATAAAATGAAAATGACTTTAGATGGGCGTCAGTGTATTATCCATAAATGACATTTTCCAGCACAACATCCAACATATGGCTTGTTTTTAGAGCTCATTGTGTCATTTTAAAACCCTGATTTGCTTACATATACATTAGGGATGTGCATCTCATGACTGAGGCCGATACGATACGCATCTCGATGCATAGCCAACGATACGATACATTAAAGATACATATGAAGCAGCTACCGATGCGATACGATTCACCCGTTACGATGCAGTGCGATCCGATTTCGATTCGATTCAACATAATGCGATTCAATGCAATACGATGCAATTGAAAAAATATTATCACTTTTAATGCCTCAAGGCCTGTTTCATAAAACAAGTTCACCAAATAAGCCAGGCTTATTTCAGTTAGTCTGACTCATTGTCAAATGATTTGGTTCCATAAAGCAAATTTAACATAGATCAACTTCAGTCACTTTTGCAACTTATGCTGGGAAACTAACCTGGTCTAAAGCAGGTTAACTATCAGACTAAGCTGAGTTCCTCTAACACTGACCAATAGGAACGCTATTATTTGACTTTTTTTGACCTTTTCACAGTTTCTAGCCAAGCAGAAAGGCTCTCTGGTTTTATGACAGCTGTACCTTTGCAGAACAGATAGCAGAACATTAGAACATTACAATCTAAAATTGCTCTTTAAAGCATTAAAATTACTAAATTAAAAGTTAAAATTACTGAATTAAAATGAAAATAAATAATAAAGAAAATGACTTCTAAACTGCTATAAGAAACACACATTAACTCATTTGAGCGTAGTAATTAGTACTGAACTAGCTTACATTTGATTTACTCATTACAATAGTTCCTTATACAATAGTCCTTTGATCCATGATCGACATTAAGGGCTGCTTAAGTATAAGCATGCATAAATTAGTGAGATTGTGTTTATGGAACCGCTTTAGCCCCGATTGATTTGTTAGGTTATTTCAAGTCAGGTTTTGGACTTTAATCCCATTTTTTTCTTGGGTCTCCGTGGTGTTGTGATGAGATGAACGCGCTTGACAAACAAATACATAGATCACAGATTATTGGTCACTTTCTAAATAATAGAAGTATAACGCATCCACTAGTAATTATATATAAATAAATCGTTTTTTACCGATGCAAATATGTTAGAAACGATGCATCGCGATACAAATGCCGACTTGTAGCCGATACACACTTTTTCAACCGATGCATCGCATCGTTAACTTTTTATGCTGATGCACCGAGCGAATCGGGGAATCTTCCCACACCTAATATACATAAATAAAAGCTCACGGAGTCCAGTAATTGTAGTATTACAAATCATTATATTGTGGTTTGTGTGTTAATTTGTTAATCGCCGCTTCTCAGCAGATTGTGGACTGAAACGCAGACAAGGGACAGATGATAAAAGATGGCAGGGAGCTGTCTAAACACACCAGTCCCTGTCAGCGCAGATGGAGGCTGAATGGCAGACTGAAAGAGGAAAGGGATTTTCTTGGCTTTAAAATCTTTCTTTTCTTGGCAGAGCTCTCTCTTTGCTGGTTGTGAAAGTCCAGGGACGGAAAATTGGCTTGTCTGACGCACAGATGGTCTAAGGCTCGGTCTACACATCCACACACACACACACACAGGTTTGTTTTTGTGAAAAATGGGGACATCCCATTGGCGTAATGGTTTTTATACTGTACAGACCGTATATTCTATTGCCCTACACCAACCCTACACCTAAACCTACCCCTTACAGGAAACTTTGTGCTATTTCAGATTTTCAGTACACTCCATTCTGTGTGATTTATAAGCGTTTTGAAAAGTGGGAACATGGGGTAATGTCCTGAAAAGTCACCTTCTCCTTGTAATACCTATGTCATACCTTTGTCATTATACAAATTTATGTCCTCATTTGTCACAAAAATGCACACACACACACACACACACACACACACACACACACACACACACACACACAAACACACACACACACACAACTTTGAGTTTTTGGTACACAGTTTAAGTTCTCCCCTCCTTTCTCTCTCCTCCCTTGTTTGCCAGTAATGTTTGTCAGCTAATCTGGTCATCGAATGGGTATTACACAAGCGTGTCTGTCAAAATTACGCTCATACTGTCATGTAAGTTGACCTCACACCACAAAAGTTTGACCTCTGAGTACGTGTGTTTGAAAAAGTGTCGACACTGTCACTGCATTCTGCATGTGAACATATGGAGAGGGAGCAGATCATGAATATGCACACACATGCACATGGTGAGCGTGTGAAGGCCTTGTCTCAGATTTTAGATGACACCGTGACACTATGTTGCCAGGCAGCTTTTTATGCACACCTGTACTATCTTTATTAATTTGTTTTCCCAGCAGAAAGACATGTGAGGTCCCAGCTGACACTATTTTCAAGGGGCTATTCTTGAGTATAAAGAGTGTTACATTTCTGAGAAAAAAAGATAGTATAAAGCATATGTTTTTATGGTAATTGTGATGTAAATCTGTCCTTAATCTTATTAAAATAGTTTCGTGTGTCTGTATGTACTGAGGTGAGCCATTTGGACCAGTCAAGGATGAATGGCCACAATTGCGGTCATTGGTTTTTGTGAAAAAGCGTCTCTCCTGTCACCACACATATAGTGATGAAGACAAACTTGAATTGATTGCATAACATTTTAACAGGTTTCAGGTAGGGATGCACCGATATGAAAATTTTGGCCGATACCGATAACCGATTAAAAAAAATTAAGTATTTGTAATTAAGAAATTGTAATTTTAGCTTTAAAATACACGATTTTGTGTTTACACATGAACCTATTTTTTCAGTGTTGCCTGTTCTGTATTTTCTTTTTACCTTTTGTAGTTTTATTTCTGAAGGATCGTGTGACACTGAAGACCGCACTCAGTTAAATTACCTTTCTAAAATATATTCACGTATATATTTTTACATTTCAAGTGTTTTATTTTGATTGTATTTATTTTAAAATGAGTTAATTAATTAGTTTAATTCAACATTTTTATGATTTAAGTAATTATTTGCATTCATCAACTCACAAACCCCTCAGGTCTTTCATGAACCCCAGTTTGGGAAATCCGGGCATACTATAATGTTTTGTACACTTAATAATGTCGATAAAACATAGAATAGATTTTCTTACAAGTTACATCAAAAGTAAACTAATCAAAAAGTAGTCGGAATACATTATCGAATATCGAATATGTAATCCAGTAGATTACATTAGAATACCGTCATGTAATTTGTAATCAGTAATGGACTACTAAATGTAAGTAATCTGCCCAGCACTGTTCATATGACTGGTGCATTATTCCAAGCCTTCTGAATCCTTTTTGCAAAGAAAATAAAGTTGTTAGCGCATACAGTCTCTCATAATGGATTGTGATATAGCAATTTTGACAACAGCAATTTTGCTGTCATTGAAATGAAAACATCCTGCAAAGTTTTAAATCTGAAAGTGCACTGTGTATAAAGTGATTGTCTCTCAAAAGAAAGAGTCGATTCTGAATCATTAAACGAGTCGTTTTTAAAACGAATCCCAAGCCGTTTCATGTTGCTGTCAACATGAAACATTAGCATATTGCCCGCCCACTTGTTGGTCTTTTCGCATTGGTCTGAATGAAAATGCAAATTCATTTTTTGCCACTAGGTACCGCTTTTAGAGCAGTAAAATAGCGGTTTCCCCGGTAACGCAAAGCAGCACTGCGCTCACAAACGCTGCTTTATCAGGCATTACAGGCATGATGAAATAAAAATGAGACCAATCGGACCAATCACCGCAGATTAGCGTCATGCAAAGAACGGGTTTGGACAAATTAATTGTTAAAGGAATCGTTTGGGAGTCGTTGAGTAAGTAAGGTAAAAATAAATGCATATTATAAGACAATGAAAGTGTTTTTTGAACTTGCATGCATGTCAACCTGTTGTTGGGGACCCCCAAAATCAAAATATGAACCTTTCATTACCCATAATAGGGGCACTTTAAAAGAAGAAAAAAAACCCCACATGCATGAATGAATTGTTCATAGTAAGATCAATATTTGCATGTATTTTCACTTTGTGATGACTTTAAGTGTAATGGTGAAAAGGAAGATTATCAGTACATAAATTTGTGTATAAATTTTGTTCTTCACACAAAAGTATCATATGGACCTGGAAAATTGCATTAATCACTTTTATGGTGCTTTATTGTCCTGTTTTTATTTCTATTGACTGAAGTGAGTTTTAAGTAGAAAAGGTCAAGGAATCAACAGGCACTAAATGTGAGAGGCGTGTGCTAAAAATGGCAGGTTGGTGTATTTGTCATGGTAAAGTGCGGTGACAATAAAGGTTACCTTAAGACTAGGGGGTGATGCGGGTGAAGTGATTTTGCTGGAAACTTTGCTCATGTGCATTGCAGTTTTGTGTGGGTGTGTGATGTGACACATTAGTGATTAATGTAGGCTTAAACATTCATTTCCTCTGTTATCGTTCTATTTTTAAATAGATTTACATTTACATTGACATTTAGCAGACGCTTTTATCCAAAGCGTTTTTTTGGAACTTATGAGGTCATGTTTTAAAAGAGCAGCATAAATAATCTTTTTAAAACATCTCTGTGTCCTACAGAAGAATTCCACACAAATTTAGAACAACATGAGGAGGATGAGTAAATAATGACAGATGATGAATGATTTTTGGTTTACTTTTAGGGGAGCTATTCCTATACCCTTTTCAGGAAAAGTGCTTATTTCAGGCAAAAGCTATATTTGGGAAGCATTATGGGTACGATGCTCTAAAATCTGCCTCCTTGCATTATGTGGTTTGTATCTGGTTGCCTCGATGAAAATGATTCAGCTCAGAAGCAGTGATTTTCTGGGACATAATGATAAAATGAAAGAATCCTGGTCTCCACTCCACTAGTTTACTGATGTTGTGCTGCTTGTCAGTGGCACTCAGGGCACGTGGGTCTAGCTGTATTTATTTTATGTGCCCTTAGAGCCAACATCTGTGAATAATGTTTGAAAAGCAGGCAGAAATTTCAGCTCTCTGTTGTGGTTTGCATGGCCTGAATTGAAGTTGACTCCCAACTGATCTTACTGTGAACAATTGACCCTTTCTGTCTCACAGACTGCAGATTGCCATGAATGGTTGGCATCACATTCACTTTTGCACAGAACATACAGTAAGTGAAAGAAATGGGAATACTTAAGCTATAGAACCGAAACTCCTTCCTTCCTCTCTTTCTTTTCAGTATTGAGTGGGACCGCATATAGAAGACAAGTAGTATAGTCGTTTATGGACTCTGTGTGGCAGATGTACATCTACGTTGGCATTGTTGTCTGCTAAAATCAAACACCTAATCTGTCGACTCTTTAAATCTCTTTTACGCTTTAGTTTCTCTCGTTGGCATTCATTTCTTTCACATTTTCCTGACATTCATTTCTCCCCCTCAACTTTTTGCATTGCTTGTCATTTGCATTTCCTGTGAATGTGTGTACTGTGGTATTGACAAATGTGAAATAAGAGATATTGAGCTTGAATGTGAGGTATTGATTGTGTAGAGCAGTGGTCTGGTTTTTATTTCTATTGACTGAAGTGAGTTTTAAGTAGAAAAGGTCAAGGAATCAACAGGCACTAAATGTGAGAGGCGCAAAGAAAAACAAGTAGATAGAATAGAAAAAATAGAAAGCTAGTGTCTGTTTTTTGTTGTTTTTTTAAATAAAAAAAGAAGATAAATATAGATAAAGTAGAATTAAAATAGAATAGAAAGAGTTAGAGGGTCAAATAAAGGTGGAACAGATGTGTTTTTAGTCGTTTCTTGAAGATGGTTAAGGACTCAGCTGCTGGGATTGAGTTGGGCAGGTCATTCCACCAGGAGGGAACAGTTAATGAAAAAGTCTGTGAAAGTGATTTTGTGCCTCTTTGAGATGGCACTATAATACGCCGTTCACTTGCAGAACGCAAGCTTCTAGAGAGCACATAACTCTGAAGTAATGAATTTAGGTAAATGGGTGCAGAGCCAGTGGTGGTTTTGTAGGCAAACATTAATGCCTTGAATTTAATGCGAGCAGCTAGCCCGTGCAAATTGATGAACAGAGGTGTGACATGCGTTCTTGTCGACTCATTAAAGATTAATCTTGCAGCGGCATTTTGGATTAATTGTAGAGGTTTGATAGAAGTGGCTGGAAGACCTGCCAAGAGAGCATTGCAATAGTCCAGCCTGGATAGAACAAGAGCTTGAACAAGTAGTTGTGCTGCATGTTCTGAAAGAAAGGGCCTGGTCTTCAAATAGATGACCACATTATAGATTTTAATGACTAATGAAATACCCACAGTGTGTCTATTTATATACAGATGAGGTATTAGTTTAAAAAAAAAAAACGTATTAAAGATATACTTTATTTTACACCAGCAGTTATACATCAAGCTCTCCTGCGGTTTATTCTTGATCTGTAGCATGACAACTTGACTCCAAATATGCATAGTTCCATACTATAGGGGAAAAACAGTGAAAGAGTACAGAACATATATGAATTCACAATATAACAGTAGGTTTAAATGACTAAAAATGGCTTATTTTTTTGTGAGTTGGTTTAAAAAATGCAAAAGATTAAATGATAAAAAAGTACAATAGAATAATCTAAGACATTGAAAACAAAACACATACTAAAAAGCCAGATATAGGCCTATATTATAAATAATTTACTTCCAAGTAAATATTTTAGGTTAAATTATTTCAGCTGTACGCAGCTCATTAAAAAGTGTCATTAGAGGTTTTACCGCACAGGTTACGTGTTTGACTGTGTGTGTGTGTGTGTGTGTGTGTGTGTGTGAGCGAGCAAGAGAGAGAGAGAGGTGTGTATTTCCCTCTCCCCCTCCGAACCCAATTTCACTCTACACGTCGTCTCCGTGATCTTCACCAGCAGTGCTCGTTACCAAGACAATCACGGATAACGAGGCTCGTCGTTCCGTCCCCGTGTCTCCTGTTACCGGAGTCTCGGGAATGTCGAATCCCAGGAAAGACTTTGACGTGAAACAGATCTTGCGCATCCGTTGGCGATGGTTCGGCCACCCCACGTCTCCTCCTTCTCCCGGTAACCAGCCTTCGGGAGATCTCTTCAGCAGCAGCGGTGGTAAGAGCCGGGGGACCGGAGGCTCCTCATCAGGCGGTGATCAGCCTTCCCTCGGCGGCTGCAGCAATTCCAGCGCCGCCGCCGGTGCCAGTTCGTGTAACGGCAACTCTTCCTCCAACACAAACAACAATCGAAAGTTTGGAGATTCGGATCCAAATAGCGGGCACTCAGCAGCGGCAGCGGTGGTAGTTACTGCCTCCGCGTGTCCTCGGTCCATGAGCCAGCAGGAGTGCCGGAGCTCCCCGCCGGCGCCTTGGGTCTTCCCGGCTCACTCGCGCTCCAGCGAGAGCCTGGAGCCGCTCCTGCAGCTGAAGCAGCAGCAGCAGAAGCAGAAGCAGAAGCAGCAGTCCACGCGTGTAAAAGATGCCCCTGGCCCTGGAGACGAGGAGAACAACAATAACGTGGAGTCTGACTCCAGCTCGTGCAGGTATGGGAAGCATTACTGGTGTGGTTCCAGTCGAGCACAGCAGGGCGCTTGTACTGAGCTGCTACCACTTCACAACAGATGTATCGCCAGCTGTTTTCTATTCAGATTAAACTATGTTACCACAAGCCCTCCCTTTTGTTTCCTCACACTCTCTCTGTATGATAAACAGTGCATATGGTATATTCAAATAATTAACTGAATGACAAAAACAAATATTTAATATTAGGTAAATGTTTAACTTTTAAACACTCATAAACAGACACGAATGCGCTTGGATTTATTTATAATCTAGTATCAGAGATTACAGTCTGTTTTATATCAATTGTGCTGTTATATGTTGGAGAAATGGTCATTATGTTGAATACAGCTCACTAAAGTATGAATTTGATGCGAGATAACGTCAATTGATATGTTTTTTACATGTTCTGCAGTGTGACATAATTATTTAATAAATATTTAGCATGAAGCTTTTACGACCTCATATTAATTGAGAGATTACATGCAGTGTTTGTACTTATACAAATTAATTTGTCACACTGCAGGATAATGTAACGAGCTAGTGATGGCAAAAAGGATTATTTGAAATATCGCAAAAGCAAATCTTTATCAGTTATCGGAAGAATTGCACCACACCTCTGGTTTAGGAGGTTGAATTGACAACAGCGGTCATATATTTCATAGCTTATTGTGTATGTCTTATCGGATGTGTTATTGGGTGTGGTGTTACTAGCTCAACTAAAAATTACAATTCTGTCATCATTTACTCAGTATCCACCATTCCAAACCTGAACGAGTTCCTCTGCAGAACACAAAATATATATTTTTAAAGGGGTCATATGATGCGATTTCAATTGTTCCTTTCTCTTTGGAGTGTTACAAGCTCTTGGTGCATAAAGAAGATCTGTAAAGTTGCAAAGACTAAAGTCTCAAATCCAAAGAGATATTCTTTATAAAAGTTAAGAGTCAGCCACGCCCCCCTAAAACAGCTCGTTCTATCACACCCCACATGTCTACGTCACTGTGTGGGAAGATTTGCATAACGCCGCCCAAATGTTCACGCAAAGAAAGAAGGCGTAACTTTTATTCTCGCCGGAGTCTCGGGAATGTCGAATCCCAGGAAAGACTTTGACGTGAAACAGATCTTGCGCATCCGTTGGCGATGGTTCGGCCACCCCACGTCTCCTCCTTCTCCCGGTAACCAGCCTTCGGGAGATCTCTTCAGCAGCAGCGGTGGTAAGAGCCGGGGGACCGGAGGCTCCTCATCAGGCGGTGATCAGCCTTCCCTCGGCGGCTGCAGCAATTCCAGCGCCGCCGCCGGTGCCAGTTCGTGTAACGGCAACTCTTCCTCCAACACAAACAACAATCGAAAGTTTGGAGATTCGGATCCAAATAGCGGGCACTCAGCAGCGGCAGCGGTGGTAGTTACTGCCTCCGCGTGTCCTCGGTCCATGAGCCAGCAGGAGTGCCGGAGCTCCCCGCCGGCGCCTTGGGTCTTCCCGGCTCACTCGCGCTCCAGCGAGAGCCTGGAGCCGCTCCTGCAGCTGAAGCAGCAGCAGCAGAAGCAGAAGCAGAAGCAGCAGTCCACGCGTGTAAAAGATGCCCCTGGCCCTGGAGACGAGGAGAACAACAATAACGTGGAGTCTGACTCCAGCTCGTGCAGGTATGGGAAGCATTACTGGTGTGGTTCCAGTCGAGCACAGCAGGGCGCTTGTACTGAGCTGCTACCACTTCACAACAGATGTATCGCCAGCTGTTTTCTATTCAGATTAAACTATGTTACCACAAGCCCTCCCTTTTGTTTCCTCACACTCTCTCTGTATGATAAACAGTGCATATGGTATATTCAAATAATTAACTGAATGACAAAAACAAATATTTAATATTAGGTAAATGTTTAACTTTTAAACACTCATAAACAGACACGAATGCGCTTGGATTTATTTATAATCTAGTATCAGAGATTACAGTCTGTTTTATATCAATTGTGCTGTTATATGTTGGAGAAATGGTCATTATGTTGAATACAGCTCACTAAAGTATGAATTTGATGCGAGATAACGTCAATTGATATGTTTTTTACATGTTCTGCAGTGTGACATAATTATTTAATAAATATTTAGCATGAAGCTTTTACGACCTCATATTAATTGAGAGATTACATGCAGTGTTTGTACTTATACAAATTAATTTGTCACACTGCAGGATAATGTAACGAGCTAGTGATGGCAAAAAGGATTATTTGAAATATCGCAAAAGCAAATCTTTATCAGTTATCGGAAGAATTGCACCACACCTCTGGTTTAGGAGGTTGAATTGACAACAGCGGTTCATAGCTTCATAGCTTATTGTGTATGTCTTATCGGATGTGTTATTGGGTGTGGTGTTACTAGCTCAACTAAAAATTACCATCATTTACCACACCTACAGACATCACATTCACACTTAACCCAGGTACTGATAGCATGAACAATGACCATCAATTAAAGGGGTCATATGATGCGATTTCAATTGTTCCTTTCTCTTTGGAGTGTTACAAGCTCTTGGTGCATAAAGAAGATCTGTAAAGTTGCAAAGACTAAAGTCTCAAATCCAAAGAGATATTCTTTATAAAAGTTAAGAGTCAGCCACGCCCCCCTAAAACAGCTCGTTCTATCACACCCCACATGTCTACGTCACTGTGTGGGAAGATTTGCATAACGCCGCCCAAATGTTCACGCAAAGAAAGAAGGCGTAACTTTTATTCTCGCTGTAGTATTGTTGCTGCCGCCGCCATGTCGTGAAGTTGCTGTGTTTCGTTGTGAAAGCGAAACTACTTTGTTTGGTCTTCCAAAAGAGGACGATATCGCTTCGTCAT
>NW_015505322.1:70018-80115 GCF_001515645.1 Sinocyclocheilus grahami | reverse complement strand
CGATCGCCGGATCGGCTTTCACCGTGGATGAAGCGGAGTCCAGCCCAGGGTCGTCACATGTGGTTGCCGCAGGCAGGGGCGTAGATTATGCGGGGGACGTGTCCCCCCCACTTTTAATATCACGTAAATTCGTCCCCCGTACTTTTTCAGGCAAGTGTGTTCACATAGCGGTTTTCAAGAGCCGGTGTGAATAAATATAGATTTAAATTTAAAGAGACAGGATAGTCTGTGCATGATCTGATGTTTTATTCAGACCCAGAACAAGGCGAGATGAACATCGCGGAGCGCTAAACACTCATTTTTTGAGCAGCAAATCAAAATATCAGAATGATTTCTGAAGGATAGTGTGACACTGAAGACTGGAGTAACGATGCTGGAAATTCAGCTTTGATCACAGCAATCATTTTAAAATATATTCAAATAGAAAGCAGTTATTTTAAATAGTAAAAATATTTCACAACATTACTGCTTTTGCTGTACTTTGGATCAAATAAATGCAGGCTTGGTGAGCAGAAGAGACTTCCTTATAAAACTTATATAGATTACAGAAATTGTATATTGTAATGTTTTATATATATATATTTTATGTATAACATTTCTGTCCCCCTCACTTCTGAAATGATGGCTACGCCCCTGGCCGCAGGCATCACAATGTGGTGAGGGGTGTAACATTTCCGTCACACGCTTGAGGAATTCGGCCAATCACAACACACTGGATAGCTGACCAATCAGAGCACACCTCGCTTTTTCAGACTGATGAGCTTTGTAAAAATCGACACGTTTCAGAAAGGCGGGGCATAGAGGAGAAACAATAATGTACAGTATGTGGAAAATAATGTGTTTTTTGAACCTTAAACCGCATAAACACATTTCATTACACCAAATACACAAAATAATGTTCTTTTTAGCAGCATCATATGACCCCTTTAAAGAACGTCCTGGTGTATCTTTTTTTATGGCAATAAGTGGTGACCTAAGATGTCAAATCTCAAAAAGGATACAAAAGAACCATGACTCTTGCATGTTGTTATAGTGTTAATGTGAAGCCATACAAAAGTTTTATGTGAGCAATGATGCAAATTTAAGTTATAATCAGTGACTCGATTCATGAGTGACTCATTCATGACGGCACTTCCCAAAAGCAGAAGTAGAACATTCAAACCATTCGGCACCAATAGGCTTACAACAGTGCTCCTGGAAAACTCAGCACAGACTGTTTTTGTGAGTAAGAACAACTGATTTGTTGAAAAGATCTGAGACATGAGGGTTCAGATACAATGACAGAAGTTCCTTTTTTTTTTGGTGAACTATCAATGAGTGACAGAGATTTTAAATTCATGTTTCTTTTGTTGCATCATCACAACGTGAAAAAACATTATCCCACCTTGGATGCATTAGCGCACTTACTGTACGCGTAGTAGTGCGATTAAGATGTAACTTCCACTAAACACCCTTGCCTCAGTGAGGAAGTGATGTGTACATGAATTGTGCGTAATGTTCCTTCACAGATCTTTAGCGTGATGAACAGCTGTGAATCTTTTATGTGAGAATTTGAAAGATGAAAACAGACTTGAGGTGTTGCAGTGCTTTATGGGATTGCAGAATGTTACAGTACATGCTTTATGTGATTGAAAATAGAGAGTGTATGTGCAAGCGTGTCTGTCTTATTAATCTGAGACCCATTCTTGGGTTTGACGACTCATTCTGTGTCTGACACTTAGTAATGACCTATAAATATGTGCCAGCAGCAGTGTTCCTCATTTGATTGTGCTGTAGACTTCATACTCTTGTACTAGCCTATGTGAGTGGGTATGTTTACTAGGGTTTTTTATTAGTGAGATCGAAGGATGTGGTTCTATCAGTGGGGTGAAGCTCTGAAAACCACTTAGCCACTCATCACCTTGGAGACGGTAAATTGAACCTATTGCTTCTGCTCCTTACAGTTCATACCAGGAAGAGATAACCACACAAACACACACTCGTGCAAAAAACTGAACCTGAAGACCGTGAGAACTGTCTGTTCATACTTATGGTGAGGAAACAGTTTTTACTCTGAAATTTTAATTAAATTTCACACAAAATTAAAGAAGTGGCAACTGGCAAGTAACACGTTGATTTTAAATGTGAAAAACTGAAACGGAATGTTTTCTTGTGAAAACAAATTACAGACACATCATACATTCATTGTTTTTCCGTCCTCTAAATGTACTTCAGTGAAAATGGCCCCTCTTTATACTGTTCATAACATTCACAAACCACATAAGCTTGTGCCTTCGACCACCACCTCTTTATTATTTCAGACACAAGGTTTGTTGTAGTTGATGCACAAATAGGTAGTGACTATTTGAGGATTCAAGTGTGACTCCATAAGCCTCCAGGCCCTGGGGCTGTTTATGACTTACAAGAAAGCGAGAGAGTGATGGAAGGAGAGAGAGACAGGAAGATGAAGAAAACTGTCTAGCCGACTGAAAACTGCAATTACGATGTTGAGATAATGGGACAAAGCATCTGATATCCGTTGAGCATTCAAACCAGGGCTCTCCCTCTGTCTTCTCTGCCTCCAGCTCATGCTTCCATTTATGTGGATACACACACACACACACACACACACACACACACACACACACACACACACACACACACATACTTGTATTTGTGGTTTACGGGGACTCTCCATAGGCGTAATGGTTTTTATACTGTACAAACTGTATTTTCTATTGCCCTACACCAACCATACACCTAAACCTACCCCTTACAGGAAACTGCTGGCAATTTTTTAATTTCATAAAACACCGTTTTGTATGTTTTTTAAGCCTTTTGTTTTACGGGGACACAGGAAGTGTCCTCATAAACCATGTTTACGTTGTAGTACCCATGTCATTATACACATTTGTGTCCTCATAAACCATGTATACCTGTACACACACACACACACACAGGTTTGTTTTTGTGAATTGTGGGGACATTCCATAGGCGTAATGGTTCTTATACTGTACAATCTGCACGTGCTATTGCCCTACACCAACCCTACACCTAAACCTACCCCTTACAGGAAACTTTGTGCAGTTTTACTTTCTCAAAAAAACTCACTCTGTATGATTTATAAGCGTTTTGAAAAATGGGGACATCCTTGTAATACCTATGTCATACCCATGTCATTATACAAATTTGTGTCCTCATATGTCACAAAAACGCACATACACACACACGCACACAAATTAAAAACTTAATGATATTAGATAATAAAATATTATATAATAAAAATATTACTAACCTTAAAGGGATACTTAATACAAAAATGAAAATTCTTATCATTCCAAACACATAAGACTTTCATTCGTCTTTGGAAAACAAATCAAGATATAAAAAATTTTCTTTCCTCGTTTTTGAACATCCATTTGAAAGTCGACGTAACATTTTCTAGTTTCAAGAAGTTCATAAAGACAAGGAATCCAAATGAATCAAGTGGTTTATTCTAAAGTTGCACTGCAGGATTTTAGTCACAGTTTTCACTCGCCGACAGTTTTGTGGAAATCGCCAACAAATGACCAAAATCGGAGGCAAATTGGCGCTCATTCACGTGAGAGACAGTTGCGTAGTGTTATGAAAGAAGCGATCTGAGAGAAGCGCCGATGCCCATGAGATATTAAGCATGCTAATTATCTGGACCTGTCGCCGACTCCGAGTCCTGTTGTGTGAAATGTGTTTTGACTGAAAATGACATCGGCGATGACCCTACAGCCAATGAGAGAGCACGATACAGAGCAAGGGGAAGTTCAGGGAGGAGTCATAGACCTGCAACAAAACCTCAGCAACCACGGCTTCAGCAAGCAACCATTCTCTCCTTCATATTCTCATTTTTTTCCTTTTTTTTTTCTCTCGCTGCAAACCAGTGTGAAACCAGCATAATTGTATCACAAGTTTCTCTCGGGCTACAATTTTAAAACGAGAAGAAATCCAGTCTCGCGCGAGAACTCCTGCATCATGCTTGATCTTACGTTATTTCCTGCATCACTTCTTGCATGTGTTCAGTTGTGTTCTTTTTTTTTTGTTTGAAGCACAGTTTAACTTTTGTTTACCATTTTGATTGGCTTTATATATGTGCTGAAGCTGATTAGTGTTTAGATTTGAATAAAAGCCTTGAATAAAAGCCTCGGTACACTTTAACCGAAATCGAAGAATGCACTGGTGTGACATTTTTCCAAACAAAATCAGGCCAAAACTAAGTTTGTTTGGAGTCGTTTTATTTTGAAACTGCTTGCCAAAGTGAACTTTAACTTATCATTAGTCTGTGCTGATTATGTAATAGGCTCTGCCTTCTTTTACGCAGAAATCTTCTCTGTTCATTTCTTCTGTTCAGTCTTTCTTGGTCAGATGCGAGTAAAAACATGAACACACTAATGCAAACATATCCACATCGCTATGATCAGTGCTTTCTTAACTGCAGTTTTCTCACTACTGTCATTTTTGTTGTGCTTATTTTGGTATTAAGAGGAATGTGCGCACCACAAATGTATATATTCATTTAAACACTGCTTCCAGCAATGTGGGCGGGGTTGGGATGTTCACTAACAGTGTACTGCACTGGGGTATTTTGATGGGGTTTTTTAATCCTTCAAAACAGTGTTGTCATTAAAAGTTTCTTGTCGAGAGAGCTAGAAAAGAGCTTTTGGGTTTATAAAGGCTATATTTATACCAGCTCCAACGAACAGGTTAAAACTTGTTTCTTGCACTATGTATCATGATTGAGTTTGCTGGTTGGGAATTGAATTGATATTTTGGACGGCTTGTCTTTAATTGCCTGTATGACACAATTTTCTCCTTTCAATTCCTCTTCCGTCTCTTTCCTTTTTCTTTTTCTTTCCTGCTTTTATGGCGCTCTATGTCTCCTCATCTGCTTTAAGCTGAATGTGTGGTTATGTATACCCATTTGTAGAATAAGACTCAGAGTCTTGTAAGATGCTGTTTGAAATGCATTTGCATAATTAATGTTCACCAGACTTTTCTAAAGTGTAAAATCCCTATTTTTCCCTCTCCATCTGATATACTCCCTCATTCCCTTTTGAATTGGCCTACAGAGGTTTAAATCTGATCAAGATCTCCAAATGGTGTCGTAATCCTAGCTCAAATCCGTTCTGAAATGACAGCAGATATGAGTGGAGCTCATTATAGCTTGGAAACCAACTCTCTTCCCTTTAACCTCAACTCAAGTGATCAGACATGAATATGCATATTTTAACTGTTCATTTTGAAGGACTGAATGTCAGATCTTTTCACAGCATGAGGTTTAGAAAATAGAGCGGAATACTCCTAAAATGAGAAAGAGATGGAGATGTAGAGAGAGAGAGAGAGTCTTATTCTTAAAGACGAATGGTAACTAGCAATGGCATAGAATGGAGTAATTAAGGAAAAGAGCCAGAGGGTGAGAAAGAGGGAATTCTGAAAATTAGAAAATGAAGTTCGCAGAAAGGAAAGAATGAAAGACAGAAACAGTGTTGGAGAAGCTGGTTTGAAACTGTAGATTCCCAAACGACACCCTTCTCATAGCTAGTAGTTAAAGGAACACTCCACTATTTTTGAAAATAGGCTCATTTTCCAACTCCCCTAAGAGTTAAACAGTTGAGTTTTACCGTTTTCGAATCCATTCAGCGATCTTCGGGTCTGGCGGTAGCACTTTTAGCTGTAGCTTAGCATAGATCATTGAATCTGATTAGACCTTTAGCGTCTCGCTCACAAATGACCAAAGAGTTTCTATATTTTTCCTATTTAAAACTTGACTCTTCTGTAGTTACATTGTGTACTAAGACTGACTAAGTTGTGATTTTCTAGGCCGATATGGCTAGGAACTATACTCTCATTCTGGCGTAATAATCAAGGAACTTTGCTGCCGTACCATGGGTGCAGCAGGCGCAATGATATTACACAGCACCTGAAAATAGGATAACATCCGTCAACATAACCAACGTGATCGCCTGCTTGACCCGGAGATTGGCTGAATGGATTAGAAAACGGTAAAACTCAACTGTTTAACTCTAGGGGAGTTGGAAAATGAGCCTATTTTCAAAAATAGTGGAGTGTTCCTTTAACTTGCATTATATTAAGTTACATTGTCAAATTTTATTGAATAGGTTTGTTCAGAAGATTCATGTGAATTAAGTGGTTTTAACCCTTTTTGAAACACTTGCTTTACCTCTTCAAACCAACTGATTCACTGAAATGAAATGCTGTTGTTTGTCTCTTTTTAACTCAAATTTAGCATTTTCTAGTTTTATTTGGTGTTTTCTTGCTAAATATAACTAGTAGAATTATAAAACATGCAAAATCCTACAACTGAGTTGAAAACAATAGCATGTTGTTTTAGTGAATTGGTACATTCAGTTGATTCACATAAACCAAGCGGTTTCAGCTTCTTGTGAACCCCTTGATTTAACTGTCCATACAACCTTTTCACTAAAACAAAATGCTGTTTTTCACTTAATTATGCTGAATTCAGCATTATCTGTCTTTATTTAATGTTGTCCTGCTCAATACAACTAATAAAATTATAAAACATCAAATTCTTCAACTCAGATATTGGTTTCCTGAATTGGTTCATTAATGTAAATCACATGGTTTTAAGTTTTTTTTCTCTCAATCTGCTAGATTAACATGAATCACTCACACTAATCGATTCACCAAAATGAACCAGACTGTCCAGTGCTATATAAGAGGGAAGGAAGTTTAGAAGAGCTTGTTCAATTATTGCTTTAGTTTGCTCAGCTGCAGTGCTACATGTGCAAACAATGTGATTTTTAAAACAGGAGTGTTGCGATTTAACATGTTACAGTGGAATCTGTTGGAAACAGAAAACTATTTTAAATGCATCGCGGTGGATACTGTCACGCTGTAGAATTTGGCTACAGTAGCGTCAGTACTTTTAGTTACTGTTACTCCCCAATATTTGACAGAAAGAACAGAGAAAGAGGAAGACTGGAAATAAGGAGGATATTCAATGAAAAGGAAGCTGAGGGAGTATGAAAAAGAGTGCAAATATGAATGGACGAGTGCCCACTGGGGATGTTCAGGAACTGGCAGGTGTTTATCTGGCTTTTTGAGATAAATTGCTGCCTCTCTCCTGTGTGTTTGCACTCACGCGGGGGTCTGTGTGATGTTTACTTTGGTAGGTCGTGTTTGGAGGATTGTGAATTTGCCTGTGTGTTTGCTGTGTTTGGTAATGAGAATTATTTATTTTCTGTAGTGATGTGATATATGCAGTTTTTATTCTAATACCATTTATTTCAACAAAGGTCTGTTTTGAATGTGTATTTCACTAAACAGCCAGTGGGTAATTAGACTGATTTAGCTGATATAGCTGTTTCACAAACCTGCAGTTCTGGTTCTCAATAACGGATAAGACTAAAAATGTCTTGCATTTCAGTGCTTGAGAGTGTTTGACTGTTAACTTGTGATTTATTGACAAGAAAGAGCAGTTAGAGTTTACTATTATCGCCTTCTCCGCAGGCTCACTTTCTGGCTATTGTGATTAATTACAGCAAGCACAATTAATTATCAAGGATCCTGGATGAATCAGAAGGCCCTCGAATGTGGACAGAATTTCTACTATAGAGATGTGCTCACAAGATCACCGTTAAGAGAGAGAAAATAAGTGTGAACACTGAAATGGGGATTGCAAGGCAGTCTGCAGAGACGGGGAAGAGACAGAGAGACAAGAATGACAGGAAGCCAGCGATAAAGGGAGAGAGAGCGAGAGGCAGTAGAGACGACAGCCATTTGGGAACAAGCTAAATTGCTTTGTGTATTTCATGGCCAGCTTCATCATCAAAGCTAATTACTAACAGCTCTCTAAAGCCCTCTATATTTATCCATCCATTGATCGTGTGCATGTGTGTGAAATTTTGAGTGCGTGTAGCCCTAATTTTGCAAGGAAGCTTATGCCTCTATTTAAAGGTAGATAACGATTTTTTGTTATTGTTGATCTAGCCTTTGATATTTTAGTCCAATTCAGCACAAGCTGAGATTAGACTTACCGGGAATGTTGGTACTCAAGGCCCATAAGAAAGTTGCAGACATGGGGGTACTTTAAATGTAAAGTACATTTAGCAAGACTCTTTCTTTAGTCTTAAAATTTTTATTTATAATACTTAAGAAAAAGATCCAGATACACAGACTATAATGAACATATGTGACCCTGGAGCATTATCTGTATTATCATTAGTAATGTGCATTGCTAAGAACTTAATTTGGACAACTTTAAAGGCGATTTTCTCAATATTTAGATTTTTTTGCACCTTCAGATTCCAGATTTTCAAATAGTTGTATCTCGGCCAAATATTGTCCTATCCTAACAAACCATACATCAATGGAAATATTATTTATTATGATTATGTAGAAATCTCAATTTCAAAAAATTGACCCTCATGACTGGTTTTGTGGTCCAGGGTCACATACTGTATATTCTTCATCAAGTCAATGTGAATTTTCTAACCCAGTGCATGTGTGTTTTCAGGACATCTAACAGCAATGCGACTTTGTCCTCATGTGCGTCGATGGAGCCGTGTGTGTCAGATGAACATTTCCAGGCACACAGTCACGCTGAACACACCTTCAGACGCATGGAGGCTTACCTGAGGACCCGGAAACTCTGTGATGTTGTCCTTCTTGCCGGAGAACGCAGAATACCTGCACACAGGTAAAAAAACCCCAAAAAAAACAGTACATTCGCATTTCAGATGGTTAATTGAAATCACAACCAAGCCGTACAATTTTGCACTGGAATACAAGCAGAAACAATAAACCAGTTTGCATCAAATAATGGTGGAGTCTTCTCTGTGAAACATATTAAAGACATTACAAATGATATCAAATAGCCTCAAACTGAACCACAAAAACTTTAGTAAATCCAGCGACAAGTTTAAGTTTTTCTTCAGCCTGGGTAAATCCAGTCCATGCTGCTGAATCATAAATGCCCTGGAGATGCTGGAGATGAGTGATGGTAGTTACAATTTACTGCTGAATGTAGCAGTAGTGGCACATTTATAGCACAGCTCATTGTCAGCAAGTATTGCAGTTTCTGATTTTGACGAATAAAACTTTGGACTTTTGAAACTGCCATGGTACTATTTTGTGTATGATTTTTGATAAAGTGTAGTGTCTGTTATAGCAACAGAATATTTGGAATAAGTTATGGTTACAACGGATGAAAACTAAAATGATACTTAAAATAACTTTATGCCCAATTTAAAATAATTAAAACTAAATTAACAGGCAATTGAAGAGTGGATGTGCATCTTGTCTCTTGTAAACTTGCCATAGATTATATTTGCAAATACTATATGGAAAATTAAGTGTTGGCCAATATTTGACCAGATCTTAATAATGCCAGTCAAGATTTCTTGCGTTAACCAAAAACGTAATTTAACTTTACATTAAACCTTATCTTTACAAAACCCTTTTGTTCCTCTCTTTGAAATCTGAAAACACAGATCTCAAAAAAGAACAACAGTGATATAATTTTAAGGGAAAGTTATTAGCTTAGGTTTTTTTAGATGTTGCTGTGACATGTATGTTTTAGATTTACACTGCTCTGAACACATACATATGATTTTGATATTCACGAGAAAGCATAGCCTATGACAAGTGAGATTTCCCTGTGATGCTGATAGAGTGACAGGTGTTCAACACGTATGTGTCACACAAGAGTTTGTGGAGAGGTGGACGTTTGTGTTAAACGATTAAGCTACTTATATTTGAGAATCAGTGTTGTGGAACAATTTAAAGATACACAGGAAACAACAGTCTCAAAAGTTATTAAAAATGCAAAAGTGCATTCACATATATTTTCAGTTCAGAGTACAAATGCAAATGACTGTATTTATATGTATATTCAATTACAGATATAAAGTGATCTGTGTGTATTGTGTAATGTATTGCAAACATACAAGACAGATTAGAAAAATTATATTACAAAATATATGTGTGCATTTTGTTGCATGTGAGAAGATTTTATACTCTTAACGTTTATTAAAGTGAAAAAAAACGTATCAGACACAGTTGTTGTGTCCCCCCCCCCCCCAACCCTTTCCACACTTTTTCTCCCC
>NW_015505322.1:49865-70008 GCF_001515645.1 Sinocyclocheilus grahami | reverse complement strand
TTGGCCCCCCCCCCCCCCACACCGTTCCACAGCTTTTCGCTCATGCTCTTTGTGCATTTTTTGAAATGTTTTTCCAGTTTAGATCTTAAGCTTAAATCCAGCTCAGAGAGTTTGTTCTTTTTTTTTTTGAGTAAGTCATTTCAGTGCACGAACTAAATCAAAATTCAGTCCTCATACACAAATTATGCACACTCAAAGATTTTAAAAAATGTGTGTTAATGTGAATTGTATGATATGAATTTATATTTTGAAATGCTAATGGAAATACTTCAGTTTTGGGTGAAGACATTGTTGGATTTTTACTTTCCCATATTGAATTAAAATACATACAAATTCACTGGTTTGAGTATGACACCCAATAAACTTGCTCTCAAATCATGATATTAAAATCTTACAATAAATTACACTTCTGACCTTCAAACACTCTCTGTTAAAAGCAAATTTACAAAAAAGTAATTATAGACACAAACGTGTTCAGATTCAGAAGACTTCATCTTCACATTGACATTTCTATGCACGACTTTTTGCAGACAAGTTAAATTCTGCCATACAAATAATGCAAATGACTTTACTTTTGTTAAACGTCCCATTTGTTTTGATTTATAAATAAATCCCACATAAGGATGGTCTGTCGCCATTATTTACTTATGAATGCATGCTTTGCGAAGGACTTCTGTGTGTGTCAGCTCTGATCCAATCAGTTTTTGGTAATCACACAGAGTTTAATATAGCCTTTATAGTGTCAAATTGAATAAATGTGTTAATAGCACTGAAAAATTTATTAACTGCACGTGTTAACAAGCAAACTTTGACACCCCTATACTTCAAAATCATAGTAGAGGACAGAAACATTTCTCTAATCGAAAAATGACCTGTATATTGCAGTGCCTTGGCATTCCATCACTCTGTTCTTCTCTGCTCTCTCCTCTCCTTCATTATTTTTCCCTCCTCTTTGTGTTGTTTCCACGTGTTTTTTGATGGCATAGTTCTGCTGATTTCAGGGCTGCCTCGGGCAGCTGGAAGGTTTTAGCTGGCGTTTTATTTATAATGATGCACACACATGCACTGTATAGTGAATAGCCTTTGTACCTTTTTAACTAGAACACCATCTGCAAGCTAAAATCCTAAAATCTTGCTTTAGCACAGACTTTCAGGCTACTATGAGAAAGAGCTTACAAGAAAGCTGAATCAGTTATTCAGTGACACTCTAATATGAGTAAAAACAGAGAACGGCTAGATTATTTTGCTTGTGTGCAAAGGGAAAGGTTTAAAAGCAATCTGCTCGGTGATGAAAGTGCAGATAGAGAGAGTGAAGGAGAGTGGCAGAGGGCAAATGCTGAGTGTTACTCATGCTGCCAAATGAGTCTCACAGTTTCTAATGTACTTTCTCTCCCCGCTTCTCTGCTGAAGCCTCATTTGTGCTCCCTTTCTTTCTCTTTTCTTCTTTCCCCTCGTTACTTTTTTTCATCATAATTCTTGCATGCGTATTCACCATTACCAGCTTCATGTGTTTCCATATCTCTATGTTTGAATGTACCTGCTTCCAGTGGTGCTGGAGTTTTGAAGTTGCACTCTCATGGCAATTCTTAATGATTTTATTTTTTGGCAAATTCATATGAATTCATACAATCTCATTCATACATTTTTGCCCCACTGAGGGTTAGGTTTATAGGTTTGGACCATGCCTACGTTTTTTTGTAAAAAAAAAAAAAAAATCTTTGTACAAACTAAAATATAAATCTATACAAATAAACTTGTATAGTAGTTACATTTTCTCATGAGATCGGGTTGGGGTGGGGGGTTGTTTGTGGCATCACAACATGGTGGTAGTTTCTGCTATTACTGGTAATATTAATCAGGCAGGAAAATAGTAAAATGATTAATATTTATTCATAATTACACCACTTCCTGTTGCTCAAATGCTTTCATTGTTTGTGGGAACATTTTGCTTTTCAAAATGATTATAGTCCCCCTGCAGTCACAAATTTGATCCCTTTAATGGGATAGTTCACCCAAAAATGAAATTTACTCACCCTCAAGCCATCCTAGGTGTATGACTTTCTTCTTTCAGACGAATACAATTGGATTTATATAAAAAAATGTCCTGGCTCTTCCAAGCTTTATAATGGCAGTGATTGGTGGTTGAGATTTTGAAGCAAAATAAAGTGCATCCATCCATCATAAAAAGTGCTCCACACGGCTCCCTGGAGTTAATAAAGGCCTTCTGAAGCGAAGGTAGATCTTATTCTTATCAGTCAAAATAGAGATGGACTTTTTAGGATAATTTCAGTGGTGTCATATCTGAGATGATCCTTTTTTCATTTCTAGTTAAGTGTCAAGTTTATGAGGTTTAGTGGCTGTCAGTTGGTAATCCGGTTAGATGTATTTAATGTAAATGACCTATCAAATTTTTTATTAATCTTATTAAACACAACCAGCATACTTGCAACAGAACAATAAAATTGCTTAGTAACTTAATATGTAAAGCAAACAAAAACAAACCACACTGAGTTTGTCTTCCTTTCAAGCGGTAATACAAGCACACACACACACACACACACACACACACACAGGTTTGTTTTTATGGTTTATGGGGAGTCTCCATAGGCGTAATGGTTTTTAAACTGTACAAACCGTATTTTCTATTGTCCTACACCAACCCTACCCCTAAACCTACCCCTCACAGGAAACTTTCTGCATTTTTAGATTTTCAAAAAAACTAATTCTGAATTATTTATAAGCCTTTTGAATTAAGGGGACACTGAAAATGTCCTCATAAATCACCTTCTCGTTGTAATACCTATGTCATACCCATGTTATTATACAAATTTGTGTCCTCATAAACCACATAAACATGCACACACACACACACACACACACACACACACACACACACTCAGCTCTTTGATACAGTAATTAGCGTTTTGGCTATGAGTCTAATAGATTTAAAGGCACAAGTTTTGACTGTGTGTGTGTTTGAATATCTTTGTCTGCAGAGCTGGATTTGAGTAGGCAATCCTCATTTTACCATGCTTCAGTTGACAGAACCTTAGTGTAATCTGTCTCTGTTTCTCTATTCCGTCTGTTTTCTTTTCCAACTTTTTATCATGCTTTACCTGCAGCACACAAAAGTGTCTAATCAGTGATCCAGAAGACAAATAGTATGTGTGAAAAAATGAGAGCGTGTAAAAGCATGTGGGCACTCAGTGAGATATTGTTTCATAGTTTCTCTCTCGCTCTCTCTTTCTGTCATAGACTGGTTCTTTCGTCAGTGTCCGATTACTTTGCGGCCATGTTCACCAGTGATGTCCGAGAGGCAAAACAAGAGGAGGTCAAAATGGAGGGTGTGGATCCAGATGCATTATGGGTCTTGGTACAGTATGCTTACACAGGTATGTGTTTATCTGGAAGAGAAGGTTTGATTATACATACACTTACTAAGGATGAACATGCACACACTAAAGATTGTCATTAAAATTTGGTGCAAATACCAATAAACTGAAAATTATGTTAGTATTATGACTGATATTAAAATTGTATACTATTTTGTGGCAAAAAAGAAAAGAAAAGAAAATGCACTGAAAATAAATGCAAATGCAACACTTTTAAAATTACAATATTATAAATGAAAATTTGAAAGACAACAGAGTTACAGAGTTGCATTTAACAGAGTTATTAAAATATTATTTTAAAATATAATTAATTATTTGGTATTAAATATCTATTTTAAGTGTACATATTTCAATTTGAGTGCAAGGTGACATTGGATATAATCATAAAGTAAACAAAATTACCATGCACAAGTAAATATTCAATTATATAAAAAATTAAATAATAATAAAGTTAAATAGAATATTTAAAAAGATGGAACTGAAATGAGAACTGAAAATATAAAAATAAAGCAGCTAATTCAAAAGATTAATAAATAGTATAATGATACTAAAATATCATCGTATTTTTCTTTTTACATGTAATCAAAGTCAGTGGGGTCCAGTGTTGTTTTGAACCCCAGTGACTTTCAGTGTATGGGGTAAAATTAAAATGTAAAATTAAAATTAAAATGACCCAACAGAGAGGATCTTAAAATTATTATTATTTATGGGGTCATTACTCCAGTCTTCAGTGTCACATGATTTTCCAGAAATCAGTATATTCTAATATACTGATCTGATTGATTTGATGTTCAAGAAACATTTCTCATGATCAACATTCAAAACAGTTGTGCTGCTTGATATTTTTTGGGGAATATTTTGTTGATACATTTTTTAAGATTCTTTGATAAAAAGAAAGGTCAAAATAACAGCATATATTTATTTTGTAACATAAATGTCTGTTCTGTCGCTTTTGATCAAATTATTGCATCAGTTCTGAATAAAAGTATTAAGTTCTTTCCAAAAATGTATTGCTGACCCCAAAACGTTGAACGGTAGTGTGCTTAATAAATAATTATTAACATCCATTAACAGAAATGACTGTCTTTCTTTCTACAGGGTGTTTGGAGTTGAGAGAGGACACTATAGAGAGTTTGTTGTCGGCCTCCTGTCTTCTGCAGCTGTCTGCGGTGGTTCAAGCCTGCTGCAGTTATCTAATGAAACAACTCCATCCTTCCAACTGTCTGGGCATTCGATCTTTTGCAGATGCCCAGGGCTGTCTGGAACTCCATAAGGTGGCACACAACCACACCATGGTGAGCAAAAACACACACACACACACTGAGAATAGTTACAGACTGACTTAATTAGTACAGATGATATGCTGGCAAAGTCAAAAGGAGTTTCTACTAAACCTCTTTGTTTTTTATCTTCAGTGAGCACCCCTCTCTCTGCCTCATTTTTCTTCTTTTATCACTTTTCTTTCATTCTTCTTTGTTTGTCCTCCTCCCAACCAAGCGCATACTGAAGGATTTATTATCCGTAGTTCACAGAGTCAAAAACTTGGAAGTGAATTAGAGGCCATTATTGCTTAAACTTACAGACACGCTGTATATATATTTTTGTTCGTCCTTCAGCGTTCTGTATTGCGTCTATGTGAGTGGCTACCTCAGTGAGTGTGTGTATTTGTATTCATACACTCTTAAAAATAAAGGTGCTTCAAAAGGTTCTTCACAGCGATGCCATAGAAGAACCATTTTTGGTTCCACAAAGAACCATTCAGTCAAAGGTTCTTTAAAGAACCATCTCTTTATTACCTTTTTGTAATCTGAAGAACCTTCTTTCACCACAAAGAACCTTTTGTGAAACAGAAAGGTTCTTCAGATGTTAAAGGTTCTTTATGGAACCATTTAGACAAAAAGGTTCTTCTATGGCATTGTGAAGCACCTTTATTTTTAAGAGTGTATATTGCCATCTGTGTCCATCTGGCTGCCTGTGCCTGTGTCTGAGGGTTTATGAGTGGGCAATTGAGCCCGTTTTAACAGGCGTGGAAGCACTAGTGCTGAAAAAGTTCCCTGAATGAGGCGAGTGTGTTTAATTGGACATGCTACTGTTCCTCTTCGCAAATTTTCTGCTCAGCGTTTGATGTTCCACTGCTCCTGAGGGAAACTCATTCAAGAAAATATAACCCATAATAGCCCGCCCACAGTTCACAACAGGGGGGTTGTCATGGAGACTGCACTGAAAACTTGCTTTCCATTTTCCATCCAGTTTCCTATCTGGCTTTCCTTCCCTTGTTTTTATTTCATCCCTCCCATCCCCCAACAATGCAATGATGTCCAGTTCTCTTGTCCACTTTGTATTCCCACTCTCTTTCTTATTCTGGGATGTGTGGCCATGTTGGGTAGCAGACCTGCAAAGAAAGCAGGGAAATAAATGCTACATACAAATTCTGATATGCAAACAACAGTATATTCATGCATAGTAATGCAAAATAAATATTATTATCAGATTTTTTTAAGGGAAGAGAATACACTTTAAAAAATCTGGTATCTGAACTATAAGTAATAGTTTATGCTCTGTGGGTGTGGTCCATCAATGTGGGATAATTCTTATCTATCTATCTATCTATCTATCTATCTATCTATCTATCTATCTATCTATCTATCTATCTATCTATCTATCTATCTATCTATCTATCTATCTATCTATCTATCTATCTGTCTGTCTGTCTGTCTGTCTGTCTGTCTGTCTGTCTGTCTGTCTGTCTGTCTGTCTATCTATCTCTTGACAGACGTATATTTATGTATGTGAATGTAACTGTTTGGGGTTGGGAAGATTTTTGACTGTTTTTAAAAATTTAAAAGCAGAAGCAATAAAACCTGTAATATTGTGAACTATTATTACAATTTAAAATAATTGTTTTCTGTTTGAATATATTTAAAATGTAATTTATTTCTTTGATGCAAGTTGAATTTTCAGCAGCCTTTAGTCCAGTCTTTAGGGGTACATGATCCTTCAGATATGCTGATTTGATATATTTCTTATTATTATACACGTTGAAAACAGTTGTGGTGATATTTGGATGATTAGTAAGTTTAAAAAAAAATATTATAAATGCCATTATTGTCACTTTTGATCAAGTTAAGGCATCCTTGCTTAATAAAAGTATTAATAACTTTAAAAAAAAAAATAATAATTGACCACATATTTTTGAACTGTAGTACATATTATATATATATATAATATATTAATTGTTACTTAACTAGTTATATTTAATTATAATTGGTACACATTATGTAACCTGTATCATGCAGTAATAATATGCTGTTGTTCCACATTGTTGTTCAATAATACCCGGTGTTTTGTGTTATTGTACAAAGCTGCACTGCTATAAATTGTGTCACTGTGGCTAAACATCTAAAAGCCCAAACCTGATCTAAACATCACGTGCCACTGATCCACCATTTACATCTGTATGTTCATTTCTTTGCTTGGCAGGAGTGCACGTTTTGTATGTTGCTATGCTGAAAGGCCATTAGACACACACACACACACACACACACACACACACACACACATACTTTGATGGTCTATGCTTTGACAACCACATCCTTGGTTCCATGAACCAGTCCAGATAATCTCTCTCTCTCTCTCTTTCTGTAGGAGCACTTCATGGAGGCCATGAGGCATCAGGAGTTTCTGCTCCTGCCTGCATGTGAGGTGGAGAAGCTTTTAGCTTCTGACGACATGAACGTTCCAGAAGAGGAAACCGTGGTAACTGCTCTCCTTAGCTGGGTCCGCCACGATGCTCCCTCCCGCCAATCACAACTTCCTGCTCTTCTCGCTCACATCCGCCTACCCCTGCTTAAACCCCAGGTCAGTCAACCATGCATCCATCTCTCCATCAGTCAAGCAGTCAGCTAGTCTTTTATTCTGCTGTGCTGTTACTTGTTCAGACAGCTTGATCAGTATGCCTGTAAATCCACATCAGAAGATCATTAATCTGCAGTAATTCATGTATCAGCTAATCAGTTAATTGAGTGATCCAGTCAGTAAATCGGTAAGTCACAGTAATTAACAGCCTTTATTAACTGAACAGCCTTTGAACTTTGTTCTTTTTAAGTAAGTCGGCATGTCTTTGTAACGTCCACAGGAACTTTTTTTTTAAAGTTCAAATAAAGATATAAAACTGTATTTGCTTGTGTGATGCAGCAAATATTAAGTGTACTGTATATTCAAGAGCATAAGGACCATATGATTGTTGGTTATGATGTTATGCATTGCAAATACTTCATGCAAGTACACTACTGTTCAAAAGTTTGAGGTCATTTATTAAAAAATAACACTTTTATAAAGAAAAGATGCATTAAATTGATCAAAAGTGACAGTAAAGACATTTATGATGTTATAAAATATTTCTATTTTGAATAAATGCTGTTCTTTTGAACTTTCTGTTCATCAAAGAATATAAAAAAATCTTAGCAGTTTCCACTAAATCAGCATATTAGTATGACTTCTGCAGGATCATGTGACACTGAAGACTGGAGTAATGATGCTGAAAATTCAGCTTTGTTTAAAATATAGTAAAATAGAAAACATTTATTTTTAATTTTAATAATATTTACTGTACTCTACTGTATTTTTGGTAAAATAAATGCAGCCTTAGTGAGCAAATAAATGAAAAAATCTTTCCGATCCAAATCTTTTCAATGGTATTGTACGCTAATACAGATGTAAGTAGTTAGCTAGCATTGCATGCATGCATATGGTTGCATTATGTGTAATTTACATGATTTTGCCATCTCAGACAAATTTTGGGGATCATAAAATATCTCTCATCGTAGGGCAAATTTTACCGTCTTTGACCTGAAAGAGAAGACTGACTGTAGAATAAGTCAGATTACTCTTAAAGGGATAGTTCACCTAAATATGAATATTCTCTCCTCATTTACGCACCCTTAAAGGGATAGTTCAGCCAAAAATTACAATACGATTTACTCTCCCTCAAGCCATCCTAGGTGTATATGACTTAAAAATGTCCTGGCTCATCCAACCTTTATAATGGCAGTGAATTTTGCTACAAGTTTGATTGCAACATATAATCATTGCTGTTAATAATGTTATTTTTTTACCACACATTTCTGGAATATGTACATCAATTTGACATAGTCACCGCTGACAAGCTACTAAATATATTGTAGAAACGTAATTTTCTGTAAAGCTGCTTTGCAACAATTTGTATCCTGAAAAGCTCTATACAAATAAATTTGAATTGAATGGGAGTCGAGATTTGAAGCCCAAAAAAGTGCGTCTATTCATCATAAAAAGTGCTCCACACGGCTCCGGCGTGTAAACACCGGTCACGAATGAGAAGTACAAAACAAGGATTTGTAAAGAAAACTGTAGGAGGATTTCAATATAAGCCAAGGGAAGATTGATTTTTCTTTGCTGTAAACAAAACTTGGTTCTCGTGAGACAGATGGATGGATGGATGCACATTTTTGGGCTTCAAAATCTCGACCACCATTCGATGCCATCATAAAGCTTGGAAGATCCAGGACATTTTTAATATAACTCCGATTGTATTTGTCTGAAAGAAGAAAGTCATATACACCAAGGATGGCTTGAGGGTGAGTAAATCATGGGGTAATTTTCATTTTTGGGTGAAACATCCCTTTAAGTTTTTCCAAAGCTGTATGAGTTTCTTTCTTATGCTGAACACAAAATAAGATATTTTGAATAATGTTTCTGGTCCTCATTGACTTCCATAGTGTGTCTTTCCATATTATGGAAATCAGCGGGGGCTTAAGGGTCAATAAAATTTTTTTTTTCTGTGAACTATTACTTTAATTTTCATTATGCAATTAAACATATACCTGCATTCCATTATGAATTGCATTCCGTCACATTTCCTGTGTTAATGCGTAAAAATGTGTTAATGTGTTAAAGGCGTAAAATCAAGCTTGTGTAGCTAGAAGCCTTTGCCTTTATGTGCTCGTGCAGAGCATTGCTATTTGGCCCTTATAGTATCTGTGGTCTTTATGTGTGTGTGAAGGTCAGTGCTGTTCTTCTGGGCTGTGAGGCTGTGTACTCAATGATGGGATGCATTTGGAGCCTGGAAAGTGTGATAAGAATGTTGTTGTGTCTCTTTCTCTTATCGCATTCTTCCCTTCTTACACATGTACACACACTCCACTGAAAAGTTTTTTTATTGTTGTTGTCATTTAGATGTGAAAAATATGAAGAGTTCAGATGCAAAAGCCTCTAAGTGCCATCTGAAATTTTCTTCTAAAATGAGCATTTTTATTAGACTCCTATGTTTAGGTTAAGTAATTTTACTCTAATAGCAATGTATAGGTCCTTTTCTATGCAATTAAAGTGACTAAACATAAATATAGGAGCCTGATAAAAAATACCATCAATATTTGTGTGCCAATCAGAAATGTGAAACATGCATCTGTGGATTAGACCTCATAGATCTAGCTCATTTCAACTTGTCATTATACAATGCACATTTTGATGCAATGGGAGCAGACTTGTTAATTGCTACAGATGTCATTGTAATCTTGGTTATTTATATGATTGTGCAGGCCTACTGCAGTGTTGATATTATTGTCATAGACAGTCTGTGGGCGCAGGGCATATTCACATATGCAGTTTAATTGAGCTTCTTTCCCCTCTGAGCTCAAAGCTTTGCACTTTTTCATTTTAAATGCATGATGAATTCCACTGAACTCCCTCTTCCCTCTTTTCTACCTTTCTATTTCTCTCTTCCCCCCTTTTTTCCAAGGTTGCAAAGGAGAAATATTTAAATAATTCCAGACGAGCTATTCTCCCACTCGTGGCTGACTGAGCAGAGTTTGTTCAGTTCCATCTAAATGTAAATCGCAGGTTGTTCTGTGCTTTCCAATGAAGAAAAAACCTTCTAAGCCACCGTCCAGCCGTCCTAACTCCAGAACATTCATTTCTCTTCCAACATGTTTTCTCAGTATTCACGTTCAGTGGAGATGATCGATTTTAGTTCATAACAGATGCACTTGTTCACTGTATGTGATGCAAGCTTTTTCATGAAAGCGATGGAAATGACTAGCTTTAGTTTTAAGCATGAAGAGGAGAAGGAGAAAGGGAGGAGTGGCGATAAAGAAGTATGGGTTTTATGGATGGTGAGTGGGAGGGAGGTGAAAGCAGAGACTGAGGAGGTGGAGATGGTGTTGTATGGGCGGAATATTCAAGCTCTAACTAGAAAACTGTTTTGTGAGCGCAGTGATGGATGTGATTATGGATTCAATGAGGTGGCGCTGAATGATGGTGTGCACACAGATATACATACAGATTCATATCTCAAGCATGGCTGTGTAAAACAAATGCTGATTGATAGGGCTGCATGATAAATCGCATGCGTTTATCATGCACATCTCGTCAGTAAAGCCGGTTCTGTGATTAGTAGTAAATCTCCAGCACGTGCTTTCAGATGGAGCGGCATTTTACTACACAGAGCCGTAGTTCACTGACAAGCTACGCAATATCGCGTTCATTATTCAGCGATGTATCGCATGCGGTAATGAAAGCTGTTTGCGTAGCTTGTCAGAGAACTACAGCTCTGTAAGTAAATTAAATTAAATGCCGCTCCATCTGAAAGCACACGCTGGAGATTTACAACTAATCACAGAACTGGCTTTACTGACGAGATGTGCATGATAAAAGCATGCGATTTATCGTGCAGCCCTACTGATTGAAACTATATCAGTGTCATGATATATCGGGATGTGCTGAATGTGTCGGTGTTGTGTGAGGTTCCCACCCAATCAGATTCACATACTCATTACTGTTTGTCTATATAACCAGGACATTTTATCATGCACATCTCGTCAGTAAAGCCGGTTCTGTGATTAGTAGTAAATCTCCAGCACGTGCTTTCAGATGGAGCATGATAAAAGCATGCGATTTATCGTGCAGCCCTACTGATTGAAACTATATCAGTGTCATGATATATCGGGATGTGCTGAATGTGTCGGTGTTGTGTGAGGTTCCCACCCAATCAGATTCACATACTCATTACTGTTTGTCTATATAACCAGGACATTAAATGAATGCTTTATCTGCACGCTATGCATGTCCTCATGTTAGCCGACCACCTCCCCAGCACCACCTGCCTAGATCTGCTATGAGGGATCTTCCTCTCTTTAGCAGCAGCAGCATGTTTCCTTTCAATTTTATGATCCGAGCAAGGCGAGCATTTAGCAGAAGCAAGTCTACTTGCTCTACAGCAGCAGCAGCATAGCAGATCTAGTCTGCCAGGACCAAACCTATGCACATTCTTTTTACATTAATAAAGATTTTACAATTTATCCCAAGAGTGAACTTAAGATATTATAAACTTTAACATCATGACCTTCTGTAAAGATGCATTGAAATAATGTGTATTGTGAAAAGCGCTATATAAGTAAATCGATTCTAGTCTGCCAGGACCAAACCTATGCACATTCTTTTTACATTAATAAAGATTTTACAATTTATCCCAAGACTTTTCATGAGTGAACTTAAGATATTATAAACTTTAACATCATGACCTTCTGTAAAGATGCATTGAAATAATGTGTATTGTGAAAAGCGCTATATAAGTAAATCGACTTGGATGCTAAATTTTTACTCGCCTTTGGCAGGTGTGGTGAGAAACTGATTTCAGGGTCTGTCTGTGTGTGATCTTACAGAGTGTCTCTATGGGGCTATAGCACTGCAGCAGAAAATATTATGCTGTTATTACAGTGACTATCCAAAGACACACTAATTAAAACCTACTCGATTTACTAGCCAGCTGAGAGAGGATATAAACAGGGCAGATGAGAGGATGAATGTGACGAACGAAGACTCGTTAACAGGGCCACAAGAGGTGTCGTTTGAAGAGGATTATGAGAAAAAGAGAGCGACGAGAGGAAGAAAAATAAAGAATGCCCCGTGTGATGTTTATGGATGATGTGAATATGATTTAGAGTTTCATGTGTTTGTGTGTGTTTGGCAGTTTTAGCTTCTTAAAAGCTTGTTTGCTCAGGAGTAGTAACCTATATAAGAGTCTCTGTATTCTGTTAGAGACCCTGAGGGACAATAGCTCTGTCTCTCACTGGGATTCCCTCCTTTAAAAAAGGAATGTAGGTAGGACCTTTTGTCAGAAGTTTCATCGGAAGCTTGCATCCTCTCTTCATTGTGTCCCCTGAGTCCTCTGGGAAGGGTTCACTCCTGTCAGGTTATCAAAGTGTCTTTAAGTGGATGAGGGTAAGGGTTTGGTTTGGAACCCAGTTTGTTACATAGCTCTTTGCGGCTGTAGTCTTAAAGATTTCATGTCAGAAAAATGTTTTATGTTTTTGGAAAAGCGTTTTCAGGTGGTTTGTGCCAGAACTACGCTTAAAAATAAGAATTTACCTTTTTACATTTTTTTTTCTTTTTCATTCAAGTGAATTTGGGGCATAAGTTTGTTTTGCCCAACCAATGGCAGAGAGGGAGGGCAGTTCTTTTGAGACTTTGTTATTTTTGCAATTCGATTTAGTAGCACAACCAATCAATAAAATAAAAGAACTCTTCATGATCTACATAAAAACATGTAATCAACAAGGCTAAGAGGGAAATAGTGCTTTGAGAAGGTATTCCCTCCTCTGAACATTATACATTTTATAATGTGTAGTTTTTGGTGATATTGGGTCATACAGTTATTGTCTTATCTTCATGCAGTTTTTAGCCGATATGGAGTCAAATCCACTGCTAAGAGACAGTGTGGAGTGTCAGCGGCTGGTGATGGAGGCCATGAAGTATCATTTGTTGCCAGAGAGACGGCCACTTCTCCAGAGCCCGAGGACACGTCCACGCAAGGCCACTGTCGGGGCACTTTTCGCTGTGGGTGGCATGGATGCCACAAAAGGTATTCCTTTTATATCCTTTTTTTGTTGTTTCTAAAGTTCTATATGCCTTAGCTTTTTTTTAAAAACATTATCTGGGTTGATAACAAGGTAACCCCTCCATTTCTCCCTTGTTCACTCTTTCTGTCTGTCAGTCTTTCTCCATTAGTGCAGTGGACTGCTGAGACATTACCATTTTCAGAGTCTTTTAAGTTAATGGTGCTTTCAAGCGTTTCAGCGTTGTCGTGTCCTCTTTATGGTGAAAGGTCTGATCTGTTATGCACTTGCAGATGTGCTGAGATGTGCTCTTCCAGTTGGAAGGTCTGAATTATGTATTGTTTAATGAGGCTGAAGGTGAATGGTATTAACTGAATTCAGAGCTGTGTTGTGTTGAGGGTGAATCATACAGGTGAATCATAAAGGTGATTCATATAATTCATAGTTCGTATTGACTGGTGCCACAGTGACGGAACACTTTGTTCCATTCATGTTCTTCATTGGAATTTCATAATATTTCTTAGTAAAGAGTTCCAAGGCACGAACTAAACCACCCAGCTCTGAGATTAATCACAGCATTACAGAAGAAAAAAATCAGAGAAAGACTGTGATGTACATTGGAACTGAATGGACTGAAACACTGCAATGTACATAATTATACAATATAGAACTCTTGATTTATAAACATTTTATATATACAATAGAATATAATTTATATTTTATTGCAAAATAGTTAAATAAATCCTAATATATTGTTTGGAATTGTAGGGAGATTTTATTATATAATTTGCAATGATTCATTGGTATGAGTTCACTACTGGGCTCTTTTGCTGTGTTTCTTTTTTCTACGGTATTGACAGTATCTTTGATTGGTAGATCCAAAGTATTGCCCACCTCACAGTATTTTTTTAGATTTTTTGCAATGAATTTTGCTATCAAATTTTTTTCTATTAATTATAATTTTTTTGCTATTACATTTTTGCTATTTATATTGATATTATATATTTGTTGAAATAAACTTGTTGACTTCTACAGAACAATATATAATCACTTTTATATGTTGTAAAGTATTAAGCTCGCAACTCATTGTAGATCTGTCATGAAAGCAAAACAGCAAAAACAAGTTCTTTATGAAAAAAGTGAATTGGATTTTTACTTCTGGAACCGAATGTTGCACTGGCCTGTAAAGGGGCAGAACCAGGTTTTCAAGGGTTTTTGAAGTGGCTCTGCAGCTTCCCTGCTGTAATCTTACTCACTCTATGTAATTACTGTACATTTTTAGAAGGTAAAACAAGCTGATTGGCTAGAAAAGAAGCATGGAGACTTCTGCTTCCACAGTTTGGTCCTTAGGGCTTTATACTTCCGGTTGTTCGTTTCTTATTTTAGCCTATTAACTCAGAGATGATATTTCTCTTAAAAACAGTGTTGTCTTACAGTGAATGTATGTTGTTTATTAACTTATTTTTATTTTTTTATTTAATTTTACTTTTTTATATTTTCAAGCATAAACCTCACAAAATGTACTTTGTAATTTTATATTTAATTTATAACAGCCATTTATTTTTTTCAGATTTCTACTTTCTGTAACAATCAAGGCTTTAAAGGCTTTTTTTGTTCTCTGTATTGATATAAGGGAATATTTGTGAAGTCTTGCATGTGTGTACAGTGCTAATAGTGTGGCTTACAGATGGACCCGACTGATATACAGGTGTTTTTAAAACTGATTGTAACTGTTTTTAAAGGGGCCACTAGTATTGAGCAGTACTGTTTACGGAGGGACACGTGGCGGCAGGTGGCTGTCATGAGTGGAAGAAGGCTGCAGTTCGGCGTGGCGGTTCTTGACGACCGCCTCTATGTGGTCGGGGGACGAGATGGACTCAAGACCCTCAACACAGTAGAGTGTTACAACCCCCGCAGCAAGAGCTGGAGCGTCATGCCCCCCATGTCCACTCACAGACACGGCCTGGGTGAGGAATAACATTTGCATTTAGTGTCTTCATTGGACTTTTCATGATAATTCACAATATGAATTGCTTGACACAATATTTACAACCTTGTCAAATCAGTTTTATTATTATTATTTATTTTTTTCACAAATTCTGTGTTTTCTGTTTTAAATGGTCTGAATTCTGTTTTCTGTGTTAGTGTTAGACAAACAATGTGCTGCACGACAGAGCTTTACGGTTTAAACTGAAACATGGATGAACATTTTTGTGACATTCCTTAAAAAATTTAACTTTAGAATTGTTATTATTACTTGCATCAGAACAGATTTGGAGAAATGTAGCATCACATCACTTGCTCACCAATGGATGCTCTGAGGTGAACGGGTGCCATCAGAATGAGAGTCCAAACAGCTGATAAAAACATCACAATAATAATGGATTTGTTTCTTATAAACATGCACTTTTTTGCTTCACAAGATGTTAATTGATGGACTGGAGTGGTGTGGATTTCTTGTGGATTATTGTGATGTTTTTATCAGCTGTTTGGACTCTCATTCTGATGGCACCCGTTCACCTCAGAGCATCCATTGGTGAGCAAGTGATGTGATGCTACATTTCTCCAAATCTGTTCTGATGAGGAAACAAACTCGTCTACATCTTGAATGATGTGAGGGTGAGTAAATTGTCAGCAAATTTTCATTTTTGGGTGAACAATTCCATTAAGACGTGACTAACACTAGATCATTCGCCACTGCATGACCTCTGAACTAAAAAAACACACAGAGAAAATTTTTATATTTTTTTTACATTTTGTTGAATTAGTTTTTGTTTCGTTTTTTTAAAAGCACTGCCGAGTGTGACCTCAGGAACTTTACATGCTCGTAGTCTAGTATGACTGCCCATTAATACATGAATGCGATCATAGGGAAAGTTGTTTTGTTATTGTAGTGTTTTTACAGTGCTGAAGGAGCCAGATTAGCGTCAGACTAGTATCTGACACACTGTAGTAATTGATCATGTTGCTGAAGTTGCACTTCTGAAATGTGCCAGTGTTACGTGTTTAAATCTATTGATTTAGGCAGAAGCAGCTTCATAATGAGTGAAACCCACTCATAGTCACATGACACTGGAGCTTGTGTTTTAATGAAAAATTGTGTGATTCCATTTGAACAGAAGCATAGGTAAAGTCCCACTTGTGATTTATGCATGAAAAAAAACCTTTTTATCTTAGCGAGTTTCCAAATAAATGAAGAGATAAAAGCTTTTCTCTGAGAGCAGAAACACTGTGCTCCACAGCATTTCGATTTTATGAGCTGCTTTGTGTTGTAAGTACATTTAGCTAACAACATCAGTCTACTGGGATCATTTTTCTGGGTGGTTAGTAGGCCTCTGAGTGTGATTTCCTCTTGGTCATGTCTTGGAATGTATTTGGTTTTTAGTGTGACTGACTCGTGCTCATCATCTTCTCTCATCTGTCTGTCTCTCTGGCCCTGTTGCATCTTTGTTTAAAAGAGCTGTCTGTCTGCTGAACATTTCCCGCACCCAGACTGCTCTCAGTCGCTGCCAGTCAACATTTGTTTGGCAGGTCCTTCACTTCTGACAGAACGGAGACACACATGCACATTTCCTACCTGCATATCTTACACATCTGTTTGCTGCACAGTTTTGCTCATTGTCTTTTATGCTCATCAAGGCTGTATTTATTTGATCAAAAACACAGTAAGAATAGTACTTTTGTAAAATATTATTACAATCTAAAATAACTTTTTTCTATTTTAATATATTTTAAAATGTTATTTATTTCTGTGATGCAAAGCTGAATTTTCAGCATCATTACTAGAGTCTTCAATGTCACATGATCCTTCAGAAATCATTCTAATATGCTGATTTGCTGCTCAAGTTCCACATCAGTGTTGAAAAAAGTGCTTAATTTTTTGTGGAAACCATGGTACTTTTTTTCCCCAGAGATTCTTTAGATTCTTAAAAAATATATAAATATTTTGTAGTATTATAAAGATATTTAATGTCACTTTTGATCAATTTATTGCATCCTTTCTGAATACAAATATTGATTTATCTCTGTCTCACGCTAAAAAAAATACATAAATAAAAATCACCTCAACCCAACCTATATACTGTATGGGCATTTTTTTCAACTTTGGGCATTGTGGACCTTTACAAAATAAAGTCTTGTATTGTATTTAATAGAATTCTGTGGTGGAAATGACATTGGTAGAAAGTACATTTGTAACATTTAGAGAATAACATGGAAAATAATTTTTTCTTGCTGAGACTAATTTCAAAACTAGCATTTTATGTATCCAAAATACAAATAATTAAAATATTTGGCATAATATGAGTGTTACAGACTGTTTGTAAATGACACACAGAAAATAAATAAGATTATTTTGTTTCGTTTTCGTAACACGTCACATTTGTCGTGCTTTGCTTTAATTTAAGCACTTCGCCACCACTGTTTTTTCCTGAAGAAATACAAATAACTTTTGATACAATGTTATTGGGGCAAAATTGTACAGTGTGGTGTAAATGATGCTACATTAGTCATACAATCCAGTTTGAAGATGTTTGTGCACCTATGAGTGAGTTGTTAGGGTATTTAAATCTGTGATTTATGAATAATATATGTATCTATGAATAATAATGGATCTCTGTGAAAGTCTAATATGGGTTTGTTGGCAAAAAAGCCAATTTATATGCCACTTGAGGTGCAGAGATGTCATGGTCTACTGAAATATAAATGTAGTTAATATTTGTAAATCAACTTGGTTGATTTCCCATGTCTATATAATTCATCTGTTTTGCCACTTCTTTCAGGTATGACCCAAAGACAGACGTGTGGACAGCAGTAGCTCCCATGAGCCTCAGCAGAGACGCTGTGGGGGTGTGTCTTCTGGGGGACCGTCTGTATGCTGTCGGCGGTTATGATGGTCAGGTGTATCTGAACACCGTGGAAGCCTACGACCCCCAAACCAATGAGTGGACACAGGTAAACACATAGAGTTAGTGTTTGTCCATCCACCTGACTTTCTTGTAATATCTGCACATTTACATTTATCATCCATCTGCCATTTCTTTCGTGTCTCAAGTAACAGCTCCGTTTTCTGTTACGGTGTGATTCTGCCTCATTCCTCCTGGTGCTGTTTGTGCATTATGTAAATGCAAGACCTCCATCATTTTGACAGGAGCACAGCTCTTCTCTGCATCACAGCGTCTGTTATTACCTCTCACTATAGCAACCGGCTGATTTCTCCTGGGCTTCATTTCTCGTTATGTTTTTAGGCAACGTTTCCTTCGCCCACATGCTGAGAGTTCATATTGTTTCGTTTGTAAGCCTTGGGATGTGTGTGGGTAACGATGTGTTTGTGTATGTGCGTGGGAGAGAGAGCATTAGGCAGTGTGTGTGTGTTGACGGAGGGAAATTGATTCATCATTGAGAACATCAGTCCCATAAACGCATGATCATTTTCTCTAATTGGGATTTGTGTTTTTGTTCTAGGTGGCGCCGTTGTGTTTAGGTCGAGCCGGAGCTTGTGTGGTTGCAGTGAAGCTTTGAAATGCCTCCTGCTGTCAATCATCTCCATGGTGACCGTCGTACAGTACAAGCCTCCAGGGCTCTTGATGTAGTGTATCCAGACCGATCTGAGCATCTGCTGACCAGAGCAAAGAAAATAACTTCCTGACATACAGCTGAATACTCCGCTGTGGTCTTCCTTTATGCCTTCTAGTATGTATTTATCTATTAAAAGCAGTTTTTTATGGCTGTGCACATTAAGAGAGACTTCCTCCTTTTCTGTCTCTGATGAACAGGGTTTATTTGATTTAATGTCCATCCATTCGTCTGTTTATCTGTATATCCCTCCATATTTCCACCCCATCAGAAGGCAGGGTCGAAAAATAAGATTTTTTTTTCTTCTGCTAGATACAATTTTTGGTCCCACTTTATATTAAATGGCCTTAACTACTATGTACTTACATCAGAAAATAAGTACAATGTACTTACTGTGTTCATATTGTATTGCAAAACACTTGCTGCTGTTCAGGTGGGATACGGATAAGGTTATGGACAGGTTTGGTGGTATGGGTAGGTTTAAGTGTGGGGGTAAGGTGTAAGGGATGGGTCAACAGTGTAATTATAAATTAACATCCAGGTAGATTTAAAATATAAGTACAATGTAAAAACATGTAAAGTGCATGATTAATTAAAATGTAAGTAAATAGTAGTTAAGGCAACATAATATAAATTAGGGCCCTATTTTTACTTCACATTCACTGGCACCACCATAAAAAATATGATATGTATTTATTTAAAATGTAACTATGTATAATATATACACTACTGTTGAAAAGCTTGGGGTCAGTAAGTCAGTATTTTTATTTACTTCTTTTTTATTATTATATTTTTAATCAGCAAGGATGCATTAAATTGACAAAAAGAGACAGTGAAGTCATTTAAAATGTTACAAATTATTTCAAATAACATATGCATTTTCTATTTATTTCTATTCATCAAAAAATAGAAAAAAAGTATCATGGTTTCCACAAAAAAAATTAATTAGCGCAACTGTTGTAAACATTCATAATAAAAAAAAAATTCCATATCTGCATATTACGATGATTTCTGAAGGATCAGGTGACACTGAAGATTGAGTAATGATGCTGAAAATTCAGCTTTGCATCACAGGAATAAATTACATTTTAACATAATAGAATAGAAAACAGTTATTTTCAATTGTAATAATATTTCATAATATTACTATTTTACTGTATTTCCGATCAAATAAAATGAGACTTGGTAAGCATAAAATACTTCTTTCAAAAACATTTTAAAAATCTTACTGACTCCAAACTTTTAAATAGTCCTGTATGTACAGTATTTGTGTGTTTGTGTGTGTGTATATATATATATATATATATATAT
>NW_015505322.1:30105-49048 GCF_001515645.1 Sinocyclocheilus grahami | reverse complement strand
GATTTGTGTTTTTGTTCTAGGTGGCGCCGTTGTGTTTAGGTCGAGCCGGAGCTTGTGTGGTTGCAGTGAAGCTTTGAAATGCCTCCTGCTGTCAATCATCTCCATGGTGACCGTCGTACAGTACAAGCCTCCAGGGCTCTTGATGTAGTGTATCCAGACCGATCTGAGCATCTGCTGACCAGAGCAAAGAAAATAACTTCCTGACATACAGCTGAATACTCCGCTGTGGTCTTCCTTTATGCCTTCTAGTATGTATTTATCTATTAAAAGCAGTTTTTTATGGCTGTGCACATTAAGAGAGACTTCCTCCTTTTCTGTCTCTGATGAACAGGGTTTATTTGATTTAATGTCCATCCATTCGTCTGTTTATCTGTATATCCCTCCATATTTCCACCCCATCAGAAGGCAGGGTCGAAAAATAAGATTTTTTTTTCTTCTGCTAGATACAATTTTTGGTCCCACTTTATATTAAATGGCCTTAACTACTATGTACTTACATCAGAAAATAAGTACAATGTACTTACTGTGTTCATATTGTATTGCAAAACACTTGCTGCTGTTCAGGTGGGATACGGATAAGGTTATGGACAGGTTTGGTGGTATGGGTAGGTTTAAGTGTGGGGGTAAGGTGTAAGGGATGGGTCAACAGTGTAATTATAAATTAACATCCAGGTAGATTTAAAATATAAGTACAATGTAAAAACATGTAAAGTGCATGATTAATTAAAATGTAAGTAAATAGTAGTTAAGGCAACTTAATATAAAGTAGGACCCTATTTTTACTTCACATTCACTGGCACCACCATAAAAAATATGATATGTATTTATTTAAAATGTAACTATGTATAATATATACACTACTGTTGAAAAGCTTGGGGTCAGTAAGTCAGTATTTTTATTTACTTCTTTTTTTATTATTATATTTTTAATCAGCAAGGATGCATTAAATTGACAAAAAGAGACAGTGAAGTCATTTAAAATGTTACAAATTATTTCAAATAACATATGCATTTTCTATTTATTTCTATTCATCAAAAAATAGAAAAAAAGTATCATGGTTTCCACAAAAAAAATTAATTAGCGCAACTGTTGTAAACATTCATAATAAAAAAAAAATTCCATATCTGCATATTACGATGATTTCTGAAGGATCAGGTGACACTGAAGATTGAGTAATGATGCTGAAAATTCAGCTTTGCATCACAGGAATAAATTACATTTTAACATAATAGAATAGAAAACAGTTATTTTCAATTGTAATAATATTTCATAATATTACTATTTTACTGTATTTCCGATCAAATAAAATGAGACTTGGTAAGCATAAAATACTTCTTTCAAAAACATTTTAAAAATCTTACTGACTCCAAACTTTTAAATAGTCCTGTATGTACAGTATTTGTGTGTTTGTGTGTGTGTATATATATATATATATATATATATGTATATACATATATATGTATGTATGTATGTATGTATATACATATACATATATATATGTATGTATATGTATGTACATACATATATACATATATATATATATATATATATATATACACACACATATAAAATTATATTATATAAAAGTGATTAGTTAGTATATATATAAGTGCATTTATTAATTTGCAACTAATTACAACACCTAGACAATGTTACTTTGGTAGCTTATTTCTTATCTTTTATTTCAATATTTAATACATCATAGTATGTATACTATGGAAATAATAATAATAAAAATATACAGTGGAAATAATAAAAAAAAAAGTCAATTAAAACATAACTGTAATGTGCACAGCCAGATTTTCTCTGTAGAAATGGTCTATCGTCTAAGAATAGCAGGAGTGCAGTAAAATGTCTCTAAAAAGAGTGCAGGAGAGAGAACTAGAAAAGGGTGTGTGTGTATTACCTTCCATCTATTTTAAAATCAAGCATTATTATTAATGCTTGAGCAGTGAAATCAAAAGTGACAGCGGTTCTAGATGAGATTTTCATCTTCATGCAGATTTTTTTTTTAGCGACAGTAACGTCAGAACAACAGGCCTGTAGTAGAAAAGAAAGATTTTGAGATTTGATCAAACGGTACTGATCAATGTCTACAGTCTTGCAAATTTGTCTATATTAGACAGGCAGACAGAATCGAGAGTATGAAGAGAAAAGATAAGAGAGAGGAATGTGGGTTGAAGCTATGGATGGAAGGACCACAATTGGGAAGGAAGACGAGAGCCCATTGTAAGCGTACACGTCTTCGATTTATATTTAATTTACCTGCCCAAACACAGTCAGAGTATATCAGCAATATTGCATGTGAATATGGTAATTATACCTACAAGGGAGTAACACAATCCTTTATATATTATACTGTGCCCTTATTCCCCAACTCGATTCATGCTCAGAGAAAGAACATCATAACAAAGTCTAATGCATATTCAGAACTCTGAATCATTTTTTCTGTTTTTTGAATTTAGAAACGCATCCCAGTACTCAGTGGAGGAAGTTAACCCCACAAACTGAGATGCTGTTCCCGTGCTGAGTAAAGGAAAGCTTTAGTGAAAGATTAAAGAAGATCAATGTAAATCATGGTTATTGTGGGGGTTTTCCTCATGGCTTACGCAATGTTTTATTGATAGTATTTCTATTTTTGCACAGTGATTCATCTACACAATAACAGAATTAAGGCAAAACGTCCAGATTAAACACAATTTATATTTGCATCCTAAATCTCTCTCAAATTCATCAGGGTGAGACCTGGACATCTGGTTTAGAGAAACTTTTCAGAATGCCGTTTTGGTATATTGTTTTACAAAATTAATGATTTTTGTAACCTTCCCTTCCTCATATGCACTGCAAAATGTTCTTAAACAATAGTTTTGTCACTGGTTTTCTGTAAAAAATAACTAAACATTCTTACAAAATAATTAAGCAAAATTGTGTAAGAAATTAAAGGAACAGTTCACCAAAAATGATAATTTGCTAAAAATGTCCTCACCCTCAGGACATCCAAGATGTAGATGAGTTTGTTTCTTCATCAGAACAGATTTTGAGAAATTTAGCATTACATCAAAAGGTCATCTCAGAGACTTTATCTGAAATAAATTATAGTTCTTATACCACTGGCAGTTTTATTTTAAGCATAAATCTAGCCAAAGATTTATGCAATAAACAATAACAAACAATTTGCCAAAGGGTTTAGAAAAATAAACTTTAACATATTCTCTATTTTTCTTCCAAGTACATTTATCTTGTTCAGTAGTTGTTATAAAACAAAAATATTGATTTAAGAAAATTATTTTTGGCAGTACACCCAGAGCATTTTCTTTGATGGTGAGATAAAACAGTGTCCTTTTTTATTTTCTTTTATTTATTTATTATTTTATTATTATATATTTTTTTGTGCTGTTAGATCCAGAATCAGTAGAGAATTTAAAAGCAGAGTTTTAAACCAACTCTTTGGATCGCTTCAGTGCACTTGTTCATTTTGCACAACTATGTCTCACTCACTCAGGGTATCTGTTTCTGCTCTCCGGTCTCATGTTTTCCTTCCTTTTCTCTCCTTCTTTTCTTTTCCAGTCAGGTGTGTGTGTATGCCTACCTGTGCATCTCTGTGGTTGTCTTTGAGAAAAGTGTCATGTTTTGTGTGTGTGTTTTAGTGGCACACTCTTAAACCTCATACTGAGTACAAAGTGTAGCTTGAGAAGTCAGAAATAAACAGTTTTGGTGTTTTGATCTAGTTTTTTATATCCCAAGATCAAGAAAGAGAAGTGTACAGATTAGCATATGAAAGGAAACAGAATGAAATGATGGAACAATTTAGATCAGAGCTATTAAAAGTAGAAAACATAGAGCAAGAGAGCACCACATACTGTTTACAATAGGATACTCACACTAGATTCTCTTCATTCAGTCAATATCAGAAACTGTAAAACCATTGCTGATGTAATATCTTATTTCAGCATCATACTGTTGTTATTAATTTTATATTTCATCATTATGCTGTAATATCTGTACTTTATTTTGTCATACTTGTGCAGCTATGAGATTTATGCGATGAAAGACATTAAACACAAGGATTGTATTGATTTGGTTTATGATGGCCAAACAAGATTACATACAGTAATATCCAGATTACATCTCTAAAAGTCCTATTGATCACTCTTATTTATATATTATTGCACATTTAAAGTGTCAAGTGTCATGGTTTCCTTATGTTTTCTGCTATTGATAGGTTATCATGCATTAAATATGATCTTGCACCATATTCATATTCAGCCAAAGCAGAGTCCGTGTGAGGTTTCGTAAAATGTTGAATATATGTTAAAATAATCCAGTCACCAGAGCTGGTGATTGATTGGCTAATCAAAGATTTGCTTCATTTGTATCGAATACCATATATATATATTGTGAATGTATATTATAAGAAGATTCTACATTATCAAGAAAAAAAAAATGATCACATGTGAAAATGTACAGTAGAGCACATACTTACTCGATACAACGGTGTTAAATGGAGCCTTATGAAAAAAAAAAGTTTGTAAATATGAACCCATTTTATTCCATTGTGATAGAATTCCTTTGATTTAATTGTAAAACCTCTGGCTATCCACACCCACACACATTTATATGATTAGAATATGTATATATTCATGGGGCTGCATTACATCCGATTGTGCAACATTCTCACGGAATACACATCCGTTTTTTTTGGTCACCTTTTGTGTCTGAAATACTGGAAGCTGTGTTTGGAAAGAGTGACTGATCTCAGGAGGAAATCTCGCTTAAATGTTATGCATATTGTTGCATATTGTTATGTATATGTAGTAGTTTGATAATGGATGATAATGGATCACTTGTGCAGAACTTGCTGTATGATGATTGGAGGCATGCAATTTTTGTTATTGTAATATGAATTGCCGTCCATGCAATTGTTTTTCTTATACAGTACATTTCACACTTAAGTGTATTGTTTGATTTATAAATATTTTTGGTTATTAAACTGTAAAAGAATATCTTTTGGCTTGTGTTTGTGCTTTAGTGTGCATGAACAAACAGTGTGAGCCGGCGGCAGGTCTGCTGGGTCGATGGCTCAACGGCCCATTAGTTATAACTGTGATTCAGGTGCAGAAATCAGGCCTGACAGCAAGAGGCTGCAGCCTCACCATTGTGTCTGACAAACATCTGACTATGCTGTTCCAGAGGTCATGCCCTCATGTATCACTCTGTAACCAATAGAAGAAAGGAGTTAAGGATGAGCTGAACTTTGGGTCAATGATGCAGCTTCATCAATGATTCATTCATCCCACATTCCCCTCAGTGCAGGCAATTTATTTCAGGAAGACTTAAAGGGATAGTTCACCCAAAAATGAAGTTCTCTCATCATATGCTAACCCTCATTTCACGAGTTCACCTGCCCGTCCAGTCCTGATGGTTAATGGTAAACAAACTTGGCTTGCTGTCCTCGATGGAGGCTTGAACACGAGGCTCGGCTTGAGCTCCGAGTTTAAACCCCACATTGCAGTACTACATAGAAGGAGAATAACAGATGTAGAGGAGGAGATGGGGAGGTGGAGGGATGCCGGAAGAATTGTTGCTGAGTCGCCGCAATGACCGCTGTTTATATAGGCTCTTAATGATGATTGACAGGACTGAATGATTAGGCTCCTCCTGAACCTATTTTTGGAACTTCATACCTCTGTGTTATTTTTAACTGCGACTAAAGATATTAAAAATGGTTCATATTAAAAATTCAGTTATAATTGTACTGTATAATAAATACATTATATATAAATGAAGTAAAACATTATATATAAATATCGAAATGATATATGAAATAAAATAAAGCTAAATAGAATAGTATTAATGATAGAATAGTGTTAATAGTGTATATTTTAGGGGGATTGTATGGGGGGAAGAAACTGTTACAATTATGATGACCCAACATCTTAAATTAATCATCTTCCATATTATTTATTTTTCTCATTATTATTGCGCAAATCAATGAAATCAAAGCTGCCTGGATGAAAGAGAGGGATGGAAGAGAAAGCTTGTATCAGTGCCTGGCACCTTGTAACATATTTCTTCATCAGGCAGCTATGCGCAGTCTTTTTATTTTAAATGTATGTATTTGTTTATTGTTAATTTACATGTGAAGCATGTATAGTGACTCATGTTGGTTGTTAAAGGACATCAGCTGAAGCAGTGTAATATCTTTCTGATGTAACTGGGGTATGTGTCTGTCTGATTAAAAATTACTTAAAATATAGATGCTACTCAGTTCACGGGCAAATGTATGCATTTGAAATGTTATGTGGTCTTATACTGCGATCTAGTGGTCTGTGAACAGGGCATTCATTTTCATCTTCATATGAACAGTGTTCAATGTTTAAGCTGAAGAAAATAAGACAACTTAATCCTGATGGGATCATAAGCAGGTTTATTTGCAGTATGTTTTGAGCTGCATAAATGCACATCACACGAGGAGCACCGAGACCTGAGTATACCTTAGTGCTTTATATGTTCATTCTTTATATGTTTACTCACCCATTATGTAAGTTGATGCATTCAGTCAATGCTTTGCTATCTAATGCTTATTATTCAGACAGTGGTTATTGTTCAGGAAAGTAATTTAGGAAAGACTGCATACACTCTTAAAAATAAAGGTGCTTCACGATGCCATAGAAGAACCTTTTTGTCTAAACGGTTCCATAAAGAACCTTTAACATCTGAAGAAACTTTCTGATTCACAAAAGGTTCTTTGTGGCGAAATAAGGTTCTTCAGATTACAAAAAGGTAAGAAAGAGATGGTTCTTTAAAGAACCCTTGACTGAATGGTTCTTTGTGGAACCAAAAATGGTTCTTCTATGGCATCGCTTGAAGAACCTTTTGAAGCACCTTTATTTTTAAGAGTGTATGTATCAAAGTAATTATGTAGATGGTAACCTGAACAAATCCTTGTAAGACTCAATCAATCCCCTATTTTTATTTTGCTCTATATATCATTTAAAGGCATAGTTCACCCAAAAATGAAAATCTCACCCTCATGCCATCCAAGCATTTTTTTTTCATCTTAACAGATTTGGAGAAATGTAGCATTACATCACTTGCTCACCAATGGATCCTCTGCAGTGAATGGGTGCCGTCAGAATGAGAGTCCAAGCACAAAAGCATGCATGCATGTTTGTAATAATAAATCCATCTTTAATATGTTTCATTAAGAACTTTTCTGCTTGTGGCTATAATACAAGTACTTTATCTATAATATTTACTTTCTTATCTATAATCTTCTTTATCTATAATAATTCTTTCTCCAATTAAAAAGTCATCTTGTCTTAATCAGGAGATAAACGTGCACGTATGATGGTGGATTTGAGAGAACATCAGTGGATGGAAGCATTATTATGCATTGGTGTTTTATCAAGAAGTGACAGTTTGAATTTTCATCAAAATTTCATTTTTTTTTGGGTGAACTCTTCCTTTTACAATCACAACAGTGCTGCAAAATGGATGTAGTCTCAGACACTGTTATTCAGTCACCTTCACAATACATCAGCACAGTAAGTGTTCTTATCTACCAGCCTCACATCTTCAGTCCTGCAGAGAGAAGAAAATATCCCAGAGAGCAGCAACTTTGCTGGAGTTCACACACAAAGACAAATATTAATGCTGTGCATGGCTGACAGCACATGTATTTGTTCACCTCCTGTCACAAAGTTCCAAATGAAATATATCTATGAATACAGTTAATGAAATACTGAAGAAGGATTTCAGTGGAGGGTAAGTTTTCACCTCCTGTGTGCTACTAGTCTGAGGTATGTACAAGTACTACACCTCACTGTGTTCCTACACACACTGACTCTGAATTCACTGCTACTGATCAGTCTGACAGTTTGACAGGCCATTACAATTATATTTTGTTAGGATTCAGGACAGTAGGAGAATAAAAGCTCTTTTAGTACAACATTCTAGAAAAGAGCATCTGCCAAATAGCTTGAATGCAAATGTAAATGAGCACTGTGTTTCAATCCTGTATAGAAAATGATTAATTTAATGAAAAATAATAGTGCATTTCAGATGCATGAATGACATTAATAAGTAAAATAAAGTGTGCACTCCTCTTTTAGCAACACTATAACATTTGGATGCTGTTAGATCCCAAATGATTGATGAGTGTCAAGAAGTGTCAAGAAATTACTCCGCTTTAAATGTTTTGGTTCAACATACTCACCTGTTGATCAAAAATTGGCTTAAACATGCACCAGAAGATTTTTATTTAGTTTTATTTAGTACATTTCAGGAGGGTGCAACACAACATTTTATTTTGAATAAAACACTGAATAATTTTGACATGCTTCTTTGGTAATTGATCCAGCTGACCAACTGGAACATTGTATCTCCAAAAAAAAAAAAAAGAAATAAAAAGGTATTTTAAGTATAGAATAATTGCTGAATTTGTTCAATTTCAGTGGGGATCTACTTATTTATGCTGAGTTCTGTATATGTGTGTGTGTATGTACATTACCTAACGAGTCAGGATTTTTTATTTGAGTTCTCCCTGTATATTCTTATAACACACACAAAAAATTATACATGGTATAAACCTTCAATTTTAGAACAGTAAAGTGCAATATGGTGATATAGGCGTGTATTGTTGTTTGTATTTACTGTATATATATATATATATACATTCATCACTGCCTGGTCTACTGCTGTACTGCCTTCAAACATCTCCAGCCTGGATCCACTGCTTTTCTGTATATATATATGCTGCTGAATGACTTCACACAAACCGACTCTCATTAACTGATTTTTCCCGCATCCAGCAGAAGCTCAGAGATCTCTAAAGAAATATGGTGAATGCACATGAAAAATACTTCAAAGGCACGTCTGTGACTCTTCTTATAAGTCTGCAGACTTCATTTATTAGCTTTCTCCATAGGTCCCTCCATGGCATACGTATAGCTAATGGAAAAAGTATGTGAAACCTTTGGATTTACATGGATTTCTTTAAAATTCAGGAATGTTACATGCAAATCACTATCTTGAGGACATGACAAAGAATTCTACGATTAAAAATTCGAAAAGGTTCTTCTTGCAGTTATATGTGAGATGTGACCTGCATATTATCTGGAAGTTTATGGAAACACAATCAAACATTCCAGCATGGAGTGTTGGTGTGTTTGTGTAGCAGAGCAGATGATCTGTGGGCAGTGGAGATGCTGGGGTTCAGAATGACTGGGTAAGAATGGACTGCTGATGTCTTCTGGGACTTTCTGCTGGGCTCAAGCATTTTTCATATAGATGATGGAACCAGTCAGCAGTTTCCTGCAAGAACAGTGATTTCTGCTGCTGTCAGAATGATATCCCAATTATGGCAATGCAAAAACCCCGTGGAGAGACAACAGCTTGGATATGAAAAGTGACAGTCTGCAATTAGATTCTAGTTCCATTTCTTTTGTGTCACTTATCTGAGATGCCATAAACATTTCCATCACATCTCAAACTGTGCACTGCATTCTGCAATATAAATGATATAGTGATGGAGACTACATTTATTAAATAGCATCACAGTAATCCACACAACCCCAGACCATCAATTACTCCATGTGAAGCGAAACGTTGTGTTTGTAAGCAGCGACCAGATGTTTCTAACTTCAAACCACTACTTTCAGTGAAAATACGAGTCCTCTTATTGCTTTCTTCAGGAAAAAACTCATCATGTCTATTAAAATGTTTTGCACCAAACAAGGTTCCCAGCAGCCGCAGGCATGTGTATTGTTGGGTAAAGCCGATGCACCATAATGTGGCAAACAGCAGAGAGCACTATTGCATCATATTTGTTAAGGCCAGATGCAGATAAGGCAAAATACAAGTACTATTTTACTTGTCAAAATGTATTTGTGCAAATAATAATCTTTATTCTTATTCAACATATAATCACTATTTTTGTCTTGGTAGTACATTAGTGCTGCCCTACATGTGTTAGCATTCTTATGTAGGTGGCAAAGTGTAGTGTGTTACAATAATCAGAACTAAATTGTGGGTCAAAGAAAGGTCAACAACAGCAGCTCCTGATTACTGATAAGGACACCGGCTCAGATGTTTGCACATGTGAATCTGAAGCTCCCATTTAATCTAGAGTGAGGCCAAAATCAGATATTTTTTTTGTCTCGTGGTTTGAGCATAAGGTGAGTCATTATTTATTAATATGGTTCTGAATTATGACGCTCATGCGTTCCTCCTGGAGCCACACACACACACACACACACACACACACACACACACACACACACACAAATGGGTGATGGCGTCCTGTGGCTGTGACAGGTGGGTGAAGGCTTTAGAGTGCAGTCTTGCTGTCTCCACATGGTGTGGTTTTGATATTAAAATAGGACAGATATTCACAGAAACAAAATTGGAGTGACCAACATTGATACATATATATATATTTTTTTTACAAAAAACACAACTTTAAAACTCATTGTCATATATGAGGAAACGAATTCCCCAGTCATTCTCAATGAAGAAACTAGCCTCTCACTCTCTTCTCTCTTCTCTCTCTCATCGCTCATCCCTCCTTTCTTTCTATAGCTTCATCAGGAGTTTCTGCTTAATTAAATTATGTAAGGAAGACTGAAAAGTAAAATTGTTAATTTGGCTTTGGCAAAATGCACATTACGTCGTGAAGAATCATGCTATGATCCTTCACTGTACTTGATGTCAGGTAAAGTAAAGAATGGTTTAACTCTTTGATACATTGTGTCCATTACAGTGGACAGATCTTTAAAAACCATTGCAGGATGTGATGTTACATCTAAACCATCATGGGTTAGGGTTAGCATCGACCCTTACTCACAGCAATAAAAAAAAGGTCAATTTTGATTTCATGCTGACTTCAGGCACCACAAATACTGACAGTGTGATTAATATTTAATATTTTAGGAGAATATTTGTTCTTAAAGGGATAGTCCACCCAAAAAAAGAAATTTGTGTCATAATTTATTCACCTTAATGTCATTCCAAACCTGTGTGACTTTCTTTGTTCTGTGGAACACAAAGGAAGATATTTTGAAGAATGCTGGTAACTAAAGCATGTCGGATTCCATTGACTTCCATTGTACGGATAAAAAATACAATGGAAGTCAATAGGAACCAAAACGCTTTGATTATCAATATTCCTCAAAATATCTTCTTTCATGTTGAACAGAAGACAGAAATATGTACAGGTTTAGAAAAAAACATGAGTTTCATTCTTCTGTTAAGCACAAAATAAGATATTTTGAAGAATGTGGCTAACCAAACAGCTGATGGAGGTGTTGAGGTGTGGAGGTCAATGGCTACCGATGGCTACCAATGGCTACTATATTATATGTATAATCGTTTTCTTAAATTCATTTTAAACCTCTTAAATCAACATTTTTTTTTTTTATAATTTTCAAAGTTTTTAAATTCCTTGTTTTATTGTTGTGATTATTGTTTTTATTTTATTTTATGTAAAGCACTTTGAATTACCATTGTGTATGAAATGTGCTATACAAATAAACTTGCTTTGCCTTGCCTTGCCTACCGTCAACTGTATGGTTACCAACAATCTTCAAAATATCTTCTTTTATGTTCGACAGAAAAAAGAGATTCATACAGGTTTGGAATGACATGAGAGTGAGTCAATGATGACAGAATATACATTTTTGTGTGAACTATCCCTTTAAAATATTTTTCCTTTGCAACTTCGGAAAAATGTTGGAATTCTAAATATGTTGCTTAACTCGTATTTATTGATCGTATCGAAACAGTATGTATTCAGAAGCATTAATCAAACAATCTTAAAGTACAATGAGACACATGTTTGGAACAGTAATGGCCTTGCCATGTATTTATCTTGACACAATGACACTGGTCAACAACGTTTCATCTCTCCTTTCCCCACAAGGTCACTTTCCCTCCTCAGGAATGTCTCATACTCCGCAAACTGGTGCAAATAGTTTTGCATGAGTTTAACGCACTGTCTATTCATTGTAAATGTAAAAGCCTTTCACAGTTAAGTCTCCCTTTAGACCACCTGGAGAGACAGAGTGAGAGAGAGACACCGTTAGTAATTAACTGCTTTCATGACTGGAGCCATTAGCAGCGCTGCATTAAAATTGCATCGTAATGGCTGGAGGCTGACAGGCTGCTTGAACAGTGGACACATCTGAGTTCTGCTGGGGGTAGAGTGCTGATGGGACATCACAAGCTCAAGTTTTTGAAGTAAAGGCATGCAGACAGCCTGCTCTCCTTAAGACTTTTGAAGTATTTCGGTTACAGTCACAAAAGGGGATGAGACTGTATGAGTGCCATCATAGAATCCTCTGTCTTTTGCTCTCATCATACCACTGTCCGATTCATTTCAGCTATTATTAACTGGTTAGTCAGATGTCACACGTGACTGTTTCCAAGTCCAACCGTTTCAGCAAATCCTAAAAGCAAACAACAAACGCTACTAATACAGACTCATGCACGGTATGCTGTAGTACTACAGAAATATCATGATCCTACCTTTTATCTCCATACCTAGGCCCAGACATGAAAACGGTAGGCCTATTTGATACATGACAACTTAACAAACATATTATAGTGGTATACATGTTTATTTTGAACAAGGTAAAATATGTTCACTTTAAAATACCCATGTAATTCAATCTATCTTTTTTAGTCTGATGTTAGTTCCATTTTATTTGACCCAAGAAATGTTATGTATATTATTACTTTAAAATATTATATGTTTTTACACAGAGAGAAACAAAATTATGGAGCATGTTGTGAGCTGCATGGCAAATTCTATATTCCCATATTTATAGTATATACCAAAAAGAGTCACCTCTCCCTCATCGGGCCCTTGGAATCATCCTAACCTCACCCCCCACCCCCTTACGGCACTCCTGTCTGAAAGTATTACATTTTCCCATTGATTTTACCCAGACCTCTTTTTTAAAGATTTATAAACCATTAACCTGCTCAGCCAATCAAATTAGACGACTGGAATTTTTGTAGGCCTATTTATACGCTGCTTGGCCAATCAAATTATTAGAAGACCGATACTAACTGTTGCATAATGATTACTTTATTAGGTAACACTTTACTTGAAGGGGTGTGCATAAGACTGGCACCTTCATAATCGTCAGCATCTGTGCTCTGGGGCTTCCCTCTCTTTTGCTGTTTCATTTTGTGAGATTGTCTAGGCAGGTATCCCAGCATTAAACTCTGATCTGAACCCAGAGAGGCTGATTGGCTTTGTTAGGGAAAATGAACACGTTCGTTGGATTTGATTGATGTGCTGTGCCGGATATATGGCAGGCTATTTTGGCATTCAACTGTCCACATCAGTATGATGTGCCATGGGATTGTATTTCTTTTCCTGTCAATCGAAGAGTGGGAAAATAACACACGAACAGGAAACCTGTCCAAATTCTGAATATCAGCAGATAAGTACTGGAAAACCTGACTCATATAGACTTGTTAGAAAAACAGCAGACTCAATTTAATTAAGCTTTGACCCACATTGTGTATATTAACATTTTTCCAAGGCGCTCATTAAATGTGTGTTGGGAGTGCGCACATTTGGGACCTAGAGAAGTTTATGGAAAGAGCGCAACGAATATCTACGCGCTCAAGTTTGTCCCGCTCGCGTGCAGCTGGAGGCTGTTTCTTCTCCAGTGTCAAGTTCACGCGCTCCCCACTGTCAGTTCCCGTGCGCCTTTGCGCTGACCGCTAATCGCAGAGCATGCAGCATGTGCGTCTGTAGTTCTCCAAGGAACATGTGATTCATGCTTTCATTCATTTGGTATGAGAGTTTTAATCCTCTGTTTAATTTGGATCCACAACAATCAAACAAATCAAATATACACGTGCTTATGCAATACTATACAATATAACACTAATAAACCCATGTACCACAGAAATCGTTTCACAGCAAATGCACATATTTGTTATTGTATTTATATTTAGTTCTTGAGTTATTTCGGATAATGTGTTCATAATCTTTGGAAGCTATTGTATTGCCATCTAAAGATGCTGTTTTACTGGAGTCCAGTGATGAAACTGGTTTAGTATTGAAACGTATTTTAAGAGCTCAATAAATCAAATGCAAACTGATTTGATACTTTCTTGGTTTTTAAAAGCAATAACTTGTGTTTGAATTTGTAACTTTTTTTCCCAGGAAGGCTCATAAGGAAGAGTGGGTAACACTTTATTTAGTAACACTTTATTAAGGACCAATTATCACTATTAACTAGTTGCTTATTAGCATGCATATTACTAACATATTGGCTGCCTATTAGTACTTATAAAGCACATATTAATGCTTTATTCTGCATGGCCGTATTCTAGATCCCTTAATCCTACACCATACCTAAACTTAACAGCTACCTTAATAACTATTAATAAGCAGTAAATTAGGAGTTTACTGAGGGAAAACTTCTAGTTAATGAATATGTGTTCCTTATTCTAAAGTGTTACCGAAGAGTGTTATTGACTCCTGTTGTTGGAAGTGATAGGAAGCCCATGAGAAAGAGAGCGGAAGACCAGATAGTTGCTCAGCTGGAGAAATGAGAGCGCAGACTTTCTTATGGGAAGATTTAAAGGGGTCATATGATGCTGCTAAAAAGAACATTATTTTGTGTATTTGGTGTAATGAAATGTGTTTATGTATTTATGTATATATATTTAAGGTTAAAAAAACCCACATTATTTTCCACATGCTGTATATTATTGTTTCTCCTCTATGCCCCGCCTTTCTGAAACGTGTCGATTTTTACAAAGCTCATTGGTCTGAAAAAGCGAGGTGTGCTCTGATTGGCCAGCTGTCTAGCTATCTAGTAACTAGTTACCATACTATGATGCCGTGTCCCGGTGCGACAAGACAAAAACAATAAAACCCATTACAAACGAGGCATTTGTTGCATCCGGTGGGGACATAATTATTTCTCCGTTTACAGAAACAAGAAACTTCGGAACGCAGGTGAGTTGCGCGCGCGAGCTTGCACACGCGTGTCACATTTATTTCACATAAAGTGCTGAAACGTTGCGTTTGAAGCGTGAACACAGAAGAAGATACAGCAGATAACAACACTGACAGGATGGAATCAGAAAGGAGAGCGCGCACGCATCTCTGATACACGCGCATGTTTCACGATTCCCTGAAATCTCATCGCAGGTGCTGTGTCCTAATCTGCACACCAATGTTTCCCCTTAACACTGACATACTGTACAATTGATATCAAATGCAACCAAATTGCAGTTTAAGCTCCAAATGTGTGCGTGCTTTTACGCATGACTGTTTTAACAGTACCATCAAAATGAATTGCATTTTGTTATTAAATTACTTAACGCATTCTGTTTGAGAGGTGGCATCAGTGTTAGTCATAATAGAAGTCACATAGCATAAGTCATAATATATACAAAGTCATAAAGTGATGTCCATTGTAAGAGACAGTGGTCTCAATGTACACAAAATATGTACTGTGTACTATGCGAGATGTGATTTCAGTAATAATATTACTACACATTTTGTGCAATCTTCATCAAATTTGAGTCTGACAAAGGATATTATATATTTTATTTTCAAAACCATTTTCCTGTAAAAGCAACACCAGTGGAGGATTTTAGAAATGCTTCTACATGCTTTGTCAAAACTTCTATATATATATATATATATATATAGTATTTATTTATTTTTGGTAAGCTGCCAAAGTTGTAGGTGGTGTGACACAGTGTCAGTGAAAGGTTGCAGGTTTGAACCCCACAGAAGGCGATCCAAGGGCCATCATCATTGAACACTTGACCCGATTTTTAATTCCGTGATTTTCATAAAAAAGGTATGTGCATATGAATAATCATCTTTATGTTGATATTGTTCAAATTCAATTTCCATTGTAATAGACATTCAAAATAATTGTTAAAATGATCATTAACATCGTTTTGTGTCAATATATAATTTGTGTGTGTGTGTGTGTGTGTGTGTTTATGTGTGTCTGGAAAAATTAAGTTCTGAACGGGTTAAATAAATTATTTTGGGGACTCCATATCTGTGTCAGCATCTGTGCTCTGGGGCTTCCCTCTCTTTTGCTGTTTCATTTTGTGAGATTGTCTAGGCAGGTATCCCAGCATTAAACTCTGATCTGAACCCAGAGAGGCTGATTGGCTTTGTTAGGGAAAATGAACACGTTCGTTGGATTTGATTGATGTGCTGTGCCGGATATATGGCAGGCTATTTTGGCATTCAACTGTCCACATCAGTATGATGTGCCATGGGATTGTATTTCTTTTCCTGTCAATCACAGAGTGGGAAAATAACACACGAACAGGAAACCTGTCCAAATTCTGAATATCAGCAGATAAGTACTGGAAAACCTGACTCATATAGACTTGTTAGAAAAACAGCAGACTCAATTTAATTAAGCTTTGACCCACATTGTGTATATTGACATTTTTCCAAGGCGCTCATTAAATGTGTGTTGGGAGCGCGCACATTTGGGACCTAGAGAAGTTTATGGAAAGAGCGCAACGAATATCTACGCGCTCAAGTTTGTCCCGCTCGCATGCAGCTGGAGGCTGTTTCTTCTCCAGTGTCAAGTTCACGCGCTCCCCACTGTCAGTTCCCGTGCGCCTTTGCGCTGACCACTAATCGCAGAGCATGCAGCATGTGCGTCTGTAGTTCTCCAAGGAACATGTGATTCATGCTTTCATTCATTTGGTATGAGAGTTTTAATCCTCTGTTTAATTTGGATCCACAACAATCAAACAAATCAAATATACACGTGCTTATGCAATACTATACAATATAACACTAATAAACCCATGTACCACAGAAATTGTTTCACAGCAAATGCACATATTTGTTATTGTATTTATATTTAGTTCTTGAGTTATTTCGGATAATGTGTTCATAATCTTTGGAAGCTATTGTATTGCCATCTAAAGATGCTGTTTTACTGGAGTCCAGTGATGAAACTGGTTTAGTATTGAAACGTATTTTAAGAGCTCAATAAATCAAATGCAAACTGATTTGATACTTTCTTGGTTTTTAAAAGCAATAACTTGTGTTTGAATTTGTAACTTTTTTTCCCAGGAAGGCTCATAAGGAAGAGTGGGTAACACTTTATTTAGTAACACTTTATTAAGGACCAATTATCACTATTAACTAGTTGCTTATTAGCATGCATATTACTAACATATTGGCTGCCTATTAGTACTTATAAAGCACATATTAATGCTTTATTCTGCATGGCCGTATTCTAGATCCCTTAATCCTACACCATACCTAAACTTAACAGCTACCTTAATAACTATTAATAAGCAGTAAATTAGGAGTTTACTGAGGGAAAACTTCTAGTTAATGAATATGTGTTCCTTATTCTAAAGTGTTACCGAAGAGTGTTATTGACTCCGAAGTGATAAAGTGATAGGAAGCCCATGAGAAAGAGAGCGGAAGACCAGATAGTTGCTCAGCTGGAGAAATGAGAGCGCTTATGGGAAGATGGGAAGATTTAAAGGGGTCATATGATGCTGCTAAAAAGAACATTATTTTGTGTATTTGGTGTAATGAAATGTGTTTATGTATTTATGTATATATATTTAAGGTTAAAAAAACCCACATTATTTTCCACATGCTGTATATTATTGTTTCTCCTCTATGCCCCGCCTTTCTGAAACGTGTCGATTTTTACAAAGCTCATTGGTCTGAAAAAGCGAGGTGTGCTCTGATTGGCCAGCTGTCTAGCTATCTAGTAACTAGTTACCATACTATGATGCCGTGTCCCGGTGCGACAAGACAAAAACAATAAAACCCATTACAAACGAGGCATTTGTTGCATCCGGTGGGGACATAATTACGGATTATAATGACTTATACTGTCTTTTTACGTGTTGCGTTGCATATCGCGCCATGTAAACATAAAACCATGTCTGCATTTGTGATCAGAGTAACGACAAACAACAAGCGCTACTCTACACTGCTCAAAACTCGAGTTTGAATCATCAGTGGCAAATTCTTTAAATATGAAAACGTACTTACAGGCTGTGAGTCAGAAGGTTCAGACTGTCCCTGCAAAGTTGGAATTGCCCCACTTTATAGAAACAAACTTTGAGCACAGACGGCATTGTAGGCTACTCGCCCAGGTTCAGGAAATAGTCCTCCGTAAAATGCGCAGCACACATCTGAATATTTGGGTTGAACTGTTCTGGAACAGTGTTGTAAATACAATGTAACCACTGATTTCTAGTTGTGTCTCTTTTGGAAGACGCTTTCACAACGAAACACAGTGTCTTCACGACATGGCGGCGGCGGCAACAATACTACAGCGAGAATCAAAGTTTCTCTCAAGCCTTCTTTCTTTGCGTGAACATTTGGGCGGTGTTATGCAAATCTTCCCACACAGTGACGTAGACATGTGGGGGCGTGTTTAAACGAGGCGAGTCTTAACTTTTATAAAGAATATCTCTTTGGGTTTGAGACTTTAGTCTTTGCAACTTTAGGGATCTTATCTATGCACGAACAGCGTGTTACACTCCAAAGAGAAAGGAAAACTTGAAATTGCCCCCATATGACCCCTTTAACGGTGCTTCTTGTATGTTGGAGTCACGCCTATCCCACCCCCTCCCAATCTGCACCTGTTGTGCTGGCTTTACATTTGAAGAAATGTATAAAAACACACACACACACACACATTACATGAACAATTACCACAGAGACAGCCGAGGCTTTCAATCAACCAAAATCCCTCCTTGAATTTCAGAGCGATCGAAGCAGCCACCACCACTGCTGGACATATGGCTGTCCTCTAGTGCCAGATGAACGAGTGACAGTGTGTGCTGGGGGAGGAGTGCTGTGCCGCTGCCTGTGTGATTGCAGTGCTCAACCATAATCTGGGATGTCTCTCTCTCTCTCTCTCTCTCTTTCTCTCTCTCTCTCTCTCTC
>NW_015505322.1:343-29658 GCF_001515645.1 Sinocyclocheilus grahami | reverse complement strand
CTACTCTACACTGCTCAAAACTCGAGTTTGAATCATCAGTGGCAAATTCTTTAAATATGAAAACGTACTTACAGGCTGTGAGTCAGAAGGTTCAGACTGTCCCTGCAAAGTTGGAATTGCCCCACTTTATAGAAACAAACTTTGAGCACAGACGGCATTGTAGGCTACTCGCCCAGGTTCAGGAAATAGTCCTCCGTAAAATGCGCAGCACACATCTGAATATTTGGGTTGAACTGTTCTGGAACAGTGTTGTAAATACAATGTAACCACTGATTTCTAGTTGTGTCTCTTTTGGAAGACGCTTTCACAACGAAACACAGTGTCTTCACGACATGGCGGCGGCGGCAACAATACTACAGCGAGAATCAAAGTTTCTCTCAAGCCTTCTTTCTTTGCGTGAACATTTGGGCGGTGTTATGCAAATCTTCCCACACAGTGACGTAGACATGTGGGGGCGTGTTTAAACGAGGCGAGTCTTAACTTTTATAAAGAATATCTCTTTGGGTTTGAGACTTTAGTCTTTGCAACTTTAGGGATCTTATCTATGCACGAACAGCGTGTTACACTCCAAAGAGAAAGGAAAACTTGAAATTGCCCCCATATGACCCCTTTAACGGTGCTTCTTGTATGTTGGAGTCACGCCTATCCCACCCCCTCCCAATCTGCACCTGTTGTGCTGGCTTTACATTTGAAGAAATGTATAAAAACACACACACACACACACATTACATGAACAATAACCACAGAGACAGCCGAGGCTTTCAATCAACCAAAATCCCTCCTTGAATTTCAGAGCGATCGAAGCAGCCACCACCACTGCTGGACATATGGCTGTCCTCTAGTGCCAGATGAACGAGTGACAGTGTGTGCTGGGGGAGGAGTGCTGTGCCGCTGCCTGTGTGATTGCAGTGCTCAACCATAATCTGGGATGTCTCTCTCTCTCTCTCTCTCTCTTTCTCTCTCTCTCTCTCTCTCGATCTCTCTCTCTCTCTCTCTCTCTCTCTCGAGTCATTGTACGTGTAGCGAGCGACCAGAGCCTTGTTTTTAGGTCAGAGGAGGATGTGTGTGATGTGTGTAGTTACGGAGAGCTCTTACTGTATGCAACCCACAGGGTTTAGCACACAGCTCAGGTTTACACTATAGAGTGGTATTTGTACAATTGGTGCTGCTATTAGCAAAAACACCTTTACCTGTGTTGAGTGAAGAGAGTTGTGTGGAGTGAAGACGGTGTGGTACTAATTGGATGGGGAAGCTTTTGAACCATTTTTTTTTTTACAACTACAAGTGTCAATGTTTATCAGTCATTTTTTTTAAATGTTTTTTGAAAGAAGTCTCTTATGGTCATCAAGGCTGCATTTTTTGTTGTTGTAGATTTGATAACTGAATTGTATTGTAAATTTATGATGACTGTTGTACTAGATGTGCTGTATTAGCTTAGGTTGTTGACAGTGTTCTCCCTCTGGTATTCACTATTAAGCCTGATATAATTTGTTTGTCACAGCTTATTCTGTTTGTATTGGCTGACCGTTTTCTGCTCTTTGCTGGTTTGTGGCATGGGTTTATGCACACCACATTGTTTCATTCACATTGCTTTTGCTTTTCATTACACTGTGGTTGTTTATTATTGTATCATTTTGGTGCGTGGGTGGGGGACTTGATGAAGGCTATGTACTGTAAGTGAATTCTGGGAAGGATTCACTGTCTTTAATACTGTAAGTGTAGCCAAAGACTTAGAGCAGTTGATAACAGTGCTATCCTCTCTGCAGACGTTCTGATGTCTGAAAGGAATTTGTTACTTGCCCAAACCCTCAGACGTGGTGTTTATAGTTCTCAGTGGATGGAAATGGGTTTGCGGTGGTGGGTCACCACTGGTCGGGTTTGAGGGAAAGAATTAAAGGCCCTAACAGCAGCCTACTCCCATTTCACTGCGACTTTAAGCCATGTCCAGTGGAGAAAGGTGTGGGACTGGCTTCAGAAAAGACACTTTGAGAGAGGTTGAGAGAGGTTTTTGTACGCAACATGGAAGGAGGCACACACGGTATTCTTGCTTGGTTGCTATATGTATTTGTACTGAACCGTAAATATGAAGGACATCAAATGTTTTTGGACCAGACTTAAAATGTATGGGTTTCAGAGCATTGAAAACAGAATACCAAATCAGGTGTAATTTGGAAACTGATAGACTTTACTTTATTCTTTTTTGCTTTAATGAGGACATGTTGAGCTTTGAAACAAAGTACCTGGGTTTATATTTTGTTGTCTTAAAGGTGCAGTAAGCAATTTCTGGGAAATGCTATTGAAAGTGGATCAGAACAAGCACAAAACACACTTGTAGACAATATTTTGGAGGTTACTTGCTGTTGTAAAATCCATATTTAGTATCATGCTTGAGATATCTAAGAATCAGAACTAATGTGTTTCCATTAGGCAATAAGCCGAACAAGGTAACTATCCCATCTTGGCTCTTTAAGCTTTTACAGGCATATAGTGTGTTTCAAGGGAGAGTTAAAGTAAGAGTGCACTCTACTATAAGAAACATATCTCGTTTCGTGCCCCCATGAGTCTGACCCCTTTGCACATTTTAGGGAAAAACTTTTCAGTTCTTTCCTCGTGTGCCCCACTAACCATATCCTAACCTTAAGCGTTTAAGAGAAAACTCAAAAGAGATTTCAGTTCAGCTGATTTTTTTAATCCACTTCCAAGGATGTACACACTGTTCTGTGTGAAAAATGTGTATTGCTTTCCTAGTTAGATCTTAAAGGAATCATATACCCAAAAATGAAAGTTAGCTGAAAATGTACTCACCCTTAGGCCATCCAAGACGTAGATGAGTTTGTTTCTTCATCGGAACAGATTTGGAGAACGCTAGCATTATAACATTTGCAGGATCCTCTGTAGTGAATGGGTGCCGTCAGAAAAACGTCACAATAATCCACAAGAGATGTAAGTAATCCACAAGCTTTAGCAAGTTTGTAATAAACAAGTCTAACATTAAGACGTTTTTAACTTCAAACCGTTGCATCTAGTTAAAATACGAGTCCTCTATAATATTGCTACAGTGAAAAAGTCATCTTGTCTGAATCAGGAGAGAAGTATGCACAGATCAAGCACCGTTTCAAGTACAGTCCAAAATGGTTCTAAATAAATATGTTATTACATTTTGATGTGAGATGACTTCAGAGGATGGACTTTTTTCTTTTTCTTTTTTTACTGGAAGAATTTGGAACTATTATGGATTATGGTCTGGTATTTTGTCCAGAAGCGACAGTTTAGAGTTAAAATGCTATAATGATGGATTTGTTTTTTACAAACACGCAGCTTTTCACTTCACAAGATGTTAACTGATGGACCGGAGCGGTGTGTATTACTTGTGGATTATTGTGATGTTTTGATCAGCTGTTTGGACTCTCATTCTGACGGCACCCATTCAATGTATGAAAACGTACTTACAGGCTGTGAGTCAGAAGGTTCAGACTGTCCCTGCAAAGTTGGAATTGCCCCACTTTATAGAAACAAACTTTGAGCACAGACGGCATTGTAGGCTACTCGCCCAGGTTCAGGAAATAGTCCTCCGTAAAATGCGCAGCACACATCTGAATATTTGGGTTGAACTGTTCTGGAACAGTGTTGTAAATACAATGTAACCACTGATTTCTAGTTGTGTCTCTTTTGGAAGACGCTTTCACAACGAAACACAGTGTCTTCACGACATGGCGGCGGCGGCAACAATACTACAGCGAGAATCAAAGTTTCTCTCAAGCCTTCTTTCTTTGCGTGAACATTTGGGCGGTGTTATGCAAATCTTCCCACACAGTGACGTAGACATGTGGGGGCGTGTTTAAACGAGGCGAGTCTTAACTTTTATAAAGAATATCTCTTTGGGTTTGAGACTTTAGTCTTTGCAACTTTAGGGATCTTATCTATGCACGAACAGCGTGTTACACTCCAAAGAGAAAGGAAAACTTGAAATTGCCCCCATATGACCCCTTTAACGGTGCTTCTTGTATGTTGGAGTCACGCCTATCCCACCCCCTCCCAATCTGCACCTGTTGTGCTGGCTTTACATTTGAAGAAATGTATAAAAACACACACACACACACACATTACATGAACAATAACCACAGAGACAGCCGAGGCTTTCAATCAACCAAAATCCCTCCTTGAATTTCAGAGCGATCGAAGCAGCCACCACCACTGCTGGACATATGGCTGTCCTCTAGTGCCAGATGAACGAGTGACAGTGTGTGCTGGGGGAGGAGTGCTGTGCCGCTGCCTGTGTGATTGCAGTGCTCAACCATAATCTGGGATGTCTCTCTCTCTCTCTCTCTCTCTTTCTCTCTCTCTCTCTCTCTCGATCTCTCTCTCTCTCTCTCTCTCTCTCTCGAGTCATTGTACGTGTAGCGAGCGACCAGAGCCTTGTTTTTAGGTCAGAGGAGGATGTGTGTGATGTGTGTAGTTACGGAGAGCTCTTACTGTATGCAACCCACAGGGTTTAGCACACAGCTCAGGTTTACACTATAGAGTGGTATTTGTACAATTGGTGCTGCTATTAGCAAAAACACCTTTACCTGTGTTGAGTGAAGAGAGTTGTGTGGAGTGAAGACGGTGTGGTACTAATTGGATGGGGATGCTTTTGAACCATTTTTTTTTTTTACAACTACAAGTGTCAATGTTTATCAGTCATTTTTTTTAAATGTTTTTTGAAAGAAGTCTCTTATGGTCATCAAGGCTGCATTTTTTGTTGTTGTAGATTTGATAACTGAATTGTATTGTAAATTTATGATGACTGTTGTACTAGATGTGCTGTATTAGCTTAGGTTGTTGACAGTGTTCTCCCTCTGGTATTCACTATTAAGCCTGATATAATTTGTTTGTCACAGCTTATTCTGTTTGTATTGGCTGACCGTTTTCTGCTCTTTGCTGGTTTGTGGCATGGGTTTATGCACACCACATTGTTTCATTCACATTGCTTTTGCTTTTCATTACACTGTGGTTGTTTATTATTGTATCATTTTGGTGCGTGGGTGGGGGACTTGATGAAGGCTATGTACTGTAAGTGAATTCTGGGAAGGATTCACTGTCTTTAATACTGTAAGTGTAGCCAAAGACTTAGAGCAGTTGATAACAGTGCTATCCTCTCTGCAGACGTTCTGATGTCTGAAAGGAATTTGTTACTTGCCCAAACCCTCAGACGTGGTGTTTATAGTTCTCAGTGGATGGAAATGGGTTTGCGGTGGTGGGTCACCACTGGTCGGGTTTGAGGGAAAGAATTAAAGGCCCTAACAGCAGCCTACTCCCATTTCACTGCGACTTTAAGCCATGTCCAGTGGAGAAAGGTGTGGGACTGGCTTCAGAAAAGACACTTTGAGAGAGGTTGAGAGAGGTTTTTGTACGCAACATGGAAGGAGGCACACACGGTATTCTTGCTTGGTTGCTATATGTATTTGTACTGAACCGTAAATATGAAGGACATCAAATGTTTTTGGACCAGACTTAAAATGTATGGGTTTCAGAGCATTGAAAACAGAATACCAAATCAGGTGTAATTTGGAAACTGATAGACTTTACTTTATTCTTTTTTGCTTTAATGAGGACATGTTGAGCTTTGAAACAAAGTACCTGGGTTTATATTTTGTTGTCTTAAAGGTGCAGTAAGCAATTTCTGGGAAATGCTATTGAAAGTGGATCAGAACAAGCACAAAACACACTTGTAGACAATATTTTGGAGGTTACTTGCTGTTGTAAAATCCATATTTAGTATCATGCTTGAGATATCTAAGAATCAGAACTAATGTGTTTCCATTAGGCAATAAGCCGAACAAGGTAACTATCCCATCTTGGCTCTTTAAGCTTTTACAGGCATATAGTGTGTTTCAAGGGAGAGTTAAAGTAAGAGTGCACTCTACTATAAGAAACATATCTCGTTTCGTGCCCCCATGAGTCTGACCCCTTTGCACATTTTAGGGAAAAACTTTTCAGTTCTTTCCTCGTGTGCCCCACTAACCATATCCTAACCTTAAGCGTTTAAGAGAAAACTCAAAAGAGATTTCAGTTCAGCTGATTTTTTTAATCCACTTCCAAGGATGTACACACTGTTCTGTGTGAAAAATGTGTATTGCTTTCCTAGTTAGATCTTAAAGGAATCATATACCCAAAAATGAAAGTTAGCTGAAAATGTACTCACCCTTAGGCCATCCAAGACGTAGATGAGTTTGTTTCTTCATCGGAACAGATTTGGAGAACGCTAGCATTATAACATTTGCAGGATCCTCTGTAGTGAATGGGTGCCGTCAGAAAAACGTCACAATAATCCACAAGAGATGTAAGTAATCCACAATCTTTAGCAAGTTTGTAATAAACAAGTCTAACATTAAGACGTTTTTAACTTCAAACCGTTGCATCTAGTTAAAATACGAGTCCTCTATAATATTGCTACAGTGAAAAAGTCATCTTGTCTGAATCAGGAGAGAAGTATGCACAGATCAAGCACCGTTTCAAGTACAGTCCAAAATGGTTCTAAATAAATATGTTATTACATTTTGATGTGAGATGACTTCAGAGGATGGACTTTTTTCTTTTTCTTTTTTTACTGGAAGAATTTGGAACTATTATGGATTATGGTCTGGTATTTTGTCCAGAAGCGACAGTTTAGAGTTAAAATGCTATAATGATGGATTTGTTTTTTACAAACACGCAGCTTTTCACTTCACAAGATGTTAACTGATGGACCGGAGCGGTGTGTATTACTTGTGGATTATTGTGATGTTTTGATCAGCTGTTTGGACTCTCATTCTGACGGCACCCATTCAATGCAGAGGATCCATTGGTGAGCAAGTGATACAATGCTACAATTCTCCAAACCTGTTCTGATGAAAACACAAACTTATCTACATCTTGGACAGACGTAGGGTGAGTAGATTTTCAGCAAATTTAAATTTTTAGGTGAACTATTCCTTTAAGCCTTCAGTCTTTAGATCTTGCTTTTCTCCCTGCTGTGCTGTTGTTGTCTTTTACATGTGGTTATCCTCAGCATGTACACATTTACTAATTAACAGCTTGAGGAACATCACAGTGGGAATCATTATCACATCCATGTGCTGAAGTCTCACCATATAAATGCTGGCTTGTCTTTTCTGCAACATATTCGTGTTATTTTTTCTGTGCTTACAGGCCCTTTTCCAGTTTGGAGATGGTTATATAGGGCATTCGATCTGTCACTGTCCCCTGTCTCTCTGTTCTGACCATTGTTAGCGATAATAAGCTGAGAGGCTGGTAAATTTCAGGAAGTTGGTGATGTGTGTTTCTGTTCTGTCACGTCCTGCTGTGCTCAAGTGTCTGTATTTGTACACACTGCTGCATCTGTATCCCCCTGTAGAGCTCAGGTGTTATTAATGCTGTTTTCAAGCAATTTGCAGCTTGCTGCGATTAAGCTTTCAACTTCCTCACTGTTACGAGACTGTTATGACATGAGTGAAGTATACTGTATGTCTCTGGTTTGGTATGAGTGGAGCTAATGGAGCAGTATGTGTTAGTTTGTCAGGGAGTGTGTGTGTTTCTGCTAATGGATAGGGGGTAGTGTGTTGAGAATTGTGTGCATGTGTATAGAGCTGAAGTGTGTGATGACTGAATGGAGTTCGTGGGATTCAGCTTACGGCATTTCTCATTCATTCCTATGGTATCCATAAATGGAGATTGAGTGTTGCACAACTCTGACTGAAATTCAGTGATGTCAAGGCTATAATGTGATTGGTTATTAAGGCACACGTGATCCAAGTTGACCGTTACTCTTTCTCCAATAGGAAGTAATACAGACCCTCTCATCTCCCTTCTCTGATCGCATGAGGAAACAAGGGAAACACATGACAGGTACATGAAACACGGCTAAACATCAAAATAAAAGACATGAAAACAAGAACATAAAATTAAATTAAAAACAGACATGACAATTGGCTGGTATTTTTAAAATTCAGTATCATTAAAATGATTGAAAAAGTCTTACAAAATTATTTTATATTATTTAATAAAATAATAATTTTTAAAAAGCAGTTTCGGTTTCAGTCCAGAATTTTCATTTCTGTGCATCCCTAAATTTAATTCATATTCTATTGAGTGAAATCAGTACATTGGTTGTTGTTTTTCAGCAACTTATCAACTAATTGGAACACTTGGAAAATTATCAGCGAGCTACATTTACTTTTTTTTCAGACACTCCTGGGTGCTTTGCTATGTGTTAAAGTGAGTCAAAATGCCACGTTAGCACCACTGTTCTTTGTGTACTTGGTCACGTTTACTGTTGACTAACAGAAAGCTGGTTGGTTTGAAAGTGACTTCTGTGTGAGCTGCTTCATACTTCGCTACACTATTGATGACAGACAATGGCCTTTTTTTGCCTATGAAATTTCACTAAAGTGATTGTGCTGTTATGTGCTGCACTAATATCTATTGAAATTGACGTACATACCCCTCATCACCGGCCTGTACTCGGAAATCACCCATTTCCATTCATGTTTATACTAGTGCTGTCAAAAGATTAATCGCGATTAATCGCATACAAAATAAAAAATTTAGTTTGCATAATATATGGGAGTGTTCTGTGTATATTTATTATGTATATATAAATACACACACATACAGTATATATTTTGAAAATATTTACATGTATTTACATGTCTATATATTCATATAATTTATACTATAAATAAATATATTTAATATATAAACATAACCTATTTTTCTGAAATATATACATGCATGTGTCTGTATTTATATATACATAATAAATATACACAGCACGGATACATATATTATGCAAACATAAACTTTTATTTTGGATGCGACTAATCGCGATTAATCGTTTGACAGCACTAGTTTATACTAAAGATTGCAGCATTGCTCAATACGGACATATTGTTGGACAGAAACATAATTTGCTTGTCACATTTTTTTCTTTCAATAATATAACAGTTTAGTGAGGTGAGGTTTATGCTTAAAACAAGAAAAAAGCTATTGTAAGATATATTATGTGAAAACTAATCTTAAAACAGTTTCTTGACTCCTGCTTACAGTACAGACAGGAATATTTGCAGTGGGTATAAATAGAGAGATAGATAAATAAAGAGAGAGACAGAAAATTAATTAAATAGAGGGAGGGTGACAGAAAGTGAGGAAGAAAGCAGTAGCAATGAAAAGCAGAGAAATGTGTTGTCATAATGTTAATACAAGCGGATATTATATCGGGCCCTGTTCTCTTGCATTTTACAGAAGCATTGTTAGAATTTGTGTTTTGTCTCCTTTCAAACCCACACAAAAAATGCATAATTGCATGTGTTTATATATTTACAATATGTGTGTCTGCCAGTGTTTATCCATCTATGTGCATGCAAGAGAGACAGAGATAAGGAGACACCAGGAAAATAAACGTATGAGAGTGAGAGATAAAGTGGGAGAGAGTGACGGAAACCATGAGATTTCCTAAATGGAATCATCTGCTTTGAACCTTTTGATGTGCTTGAGGAATAGATGGGCTATAGTATAATAAAGAAAATCACTGTCAGACTTCCATTACATCCATTAAACATGCCGTTAAAATGCATGGGAATATCACATATCATTTTAGAATCAGCTAAAAGATGGTTCAACAGGAATAGACTCACAGCTTCCACAGATAATGAGCAGAGTCAACAGTTCTGTCCTGTCCTACTTTGTGTATTAGTGTGTATGTGTGTGTGTAAAAGACTACATGGTGTACAATGAAAACTAGTATAAAAAAGTATTATGCAAGCCTTATGAAATATTTGCTATACAGTGGTACTTTCATGTCAAATAGAAATTATATTTGCAAGTTAAGTGCACATGAGTGTCATCACAAAATCATAATTGTACACTACCTTTAAAAAGTTTGGGGTCAGCAATAATGCTGTTCTTTTGATCTTTCACTTAATCAGAAAATCCTGATTTCTAAGAATGTTGGAAGAAAATTGTTATTGATTATAACATTTACATTTACATTTAGTCATTTAGCAGACGCTTTTATCCAAAGCGACTTACAATTGGGGGATACATAAAGCGATTCTTCTTAAAGAGGCAAACAGACACAAGAAGTGGTTGTAATACCAAGTTCTTAGACATTGTTCAAATAAGTACAAGCTAGAAAGAGAAGGAATAAATAAAGAGAGAGAAACTTTTTTTAAATTTTTTTTTTTATGATGAAGTCAAGTAGCTTCGAAAGAGATGAGTTTTCAGCTGTCGCTTGAAAATTGTCAGGGATTCAGCATTCCGGATAGGGGTGGGAAGATCGTTCCACCAGCCAGGAATGGTGAACGAGAATGTTCTGGAAAGTGATTTAAAAAAAAAAAGCTAAAAGTTTCCTTAACACTCGACCTGATCTAGCAGTTATGAAGACTGCAATAGCTTGTGTTTCTTTGCCTGGAGGCAGCATTTCTAAAACTGTGATCTGCAGGTCCCATACCACTCACACAGACACGTATACAAATGCTGATCAGGCTTTATATAGGGCATCATGCCAGAGCTTCTGATATCTGCTTCTTAATGGTGATATAAGAGAAGCTAATGGCAAATGGAAGGTGCTAAGGCAACTGCCACTGTCAATAAAGGGACTGATAGCTCTGTTTGTGTTGTCAAGCATATGCATGCTATTGAGTTATACCTTACACTTAAAAACAGCTGTATGTGTGAGAGAGAAAGAAAAAGAGAAAGAAAAGTATTTCTGTCAGGTCCTGTGATCCTCTAACTCTTATTATATGTGTGCACACACTTCAAACACATCAAAATCCATTTACTTGTGATGTAAAGGCTGGAAATTGAGAGTATCTTGGAGTCATTTTTCAATCTCTAAGCCACTTCCACCACTGGGCTTTACTGCTGCTGTTATGCTGTACTGTACCTTTGCCTGAAGCAAGCTGCATTATAAAATCTCTCACGGGGTGTGAGAATTGCTGACACTGGGCACCTCTTAAAAGTTGATTGTCCTTAAATCATTCTGAATATTCTGGAAACAAGCTTCTTCCTTATTGTTCATGCTCAATAAATGTGTTTAATGCTTTTCTAGGACCTTCTCCAACACCAATCATAACTATTACTCACAGCAGCACAAAAGGGCAAGAGACACCCTTGTCACATTCCACTTACCATGACCTTTGTGGATTCACTTGACGTGTTAGAAATTCTAAAATTATTTTTGTTATAAATGTATGTGTGTGTGTGTGTATATATATATATATATATATATATATAAAATATACTGCAGTATATACTATTCAATATTACTTACAATTTTGATGAGTAAAATGTTTAAATACAGATCTGAGACTAATTGAAATTCTGGGAAAGAAATATTCAAAATAAGCAAATTTGTGTTAATGTGTGTGTGTGTGTGTGTATATACACATATAATATTATATGTATTATATATAATAATTATATACTATTATTATATACTTTATACTTATTACATTTCTAAGCAAGTGTGTGTGGAAATGTCTATGGGCTCATGCGCATTAGATTCATTAGTATGAGATGTATGCGCTGCATAGACCCACGGTTCTCTCTGTAGAGCTGATGAGGTGAAATGAAGGAGTGCTGTATTCCTGACCCTCATAATATGCTCAACTCTTCAGCCCACACCTAACAGTACACACTCATAATGAATATGAGAAATGTGTAAAAGGCTTGCTTGACTTCTCCACACTCTACTGTCAGCAGTTACCTCGTATGTGCTTGTCTGTTATTCAGCGTAGCACACATTTCTCTGCCGCTAACATAATTGTAACTCACAAAAACTGGGGGCTGCTTCTATTGCAGAAAGTGAGTCATGTTGAATACGCGTTTACACCATTTATAGTGGAGGCGGTATGTTATTTGCTCCTGTATGTTCTAATAAAGTGCTTTGCTCAGTGGGAAAAGGAAAATTGCCACATTAAGGATATTGTAAGAAAAAAGATTTTAATCTTTTTAATTTTGCTTTAGTGTGCAAATATTTAGTCATTATAAATGGAAACATCTGAATTTTTTCTTCTCACCAAGGCTGCATTTATTTGATAAAAAAAATTGAGTAAAACAGCAATATTATGAATTATTATTACAGCTGAAAATAAATTGTGGAATATAAAATTATTTTTTCCATTTCAGACTGTCACATGATCCTTCAGAAACCATACTAATATGCTGATTTGATGCTCAAGAAGCATTAATTATTAATATCAATGTTAAAAACAGATAATTAATATTTTTGTGGAAGTTGATACATTTGATCAGGATTCTAGGAATATATTTAAATAGATTTTTATTGTTACATTGTAAAAGTCTTCACTGTCACTTTTGATTAATTCATCCTTGGTGAGTAAAAGTATTAATGTCTTTAAAAAAAGATTTCTTACTGACCCCAAACTTTTGAGTGGTAGTGTGCATAATATTTTCATATTTTAATAACTCTTAATAACAAATAAAAATCATTTAAATAGATATTTCTGAAGTAATGCTGTCTAACAGAGACATCAACAGATAACATTTCAGAACAAAGCATCTTTTTGCCTCACTCACAACATTATTTTCGGTCACATCAAAACTGAAATGATCTGCGTGTGAGGCTTTTTTTTTTGTGGCAAGATTTGGTGAGAATTTGATGACTAATGAGCCGTTATGAAGGAGAATATTAATAAAAATAGTCAAACAACAATAGCCTTTCTGAATGATATAGACAAAAAAATTATATAGTTTTGGTAACTGCTACTGTTGTTAACTTGATTTAAAGTATATTAATACAAATAAATGAAATACATTTTAAAATGCTTGATAGCATCCTTGAACTGTCAGACTTTATACTGACAATATACCAGATTTTTAGTATTTTTGTTGTATCACAAATCTGCTTGTTTTCAAACCTTTTTTTTTTAATGAAAATAATACATACACAAAAATGTGATACGATATTTCGATTATATGATATTTTTGTTTCCTTGTTGATAGTGTAAAATAAATGCTATTCCATATACCTTAAAACTGTTAAAACGTTATGAATTTCCCCCGGAAAATTACAGAAGACCACCACGCGCCGCTGCTCTTGGAGGATATGCTTGTTTGAATAGGACAGCCTAATGCTTGACACCCGGTAGATGAGAAGTAGAACTGACAGACCTGTCAGTATGAGGACTGGCTTGAGTGTGTGTGTGTGTTTGGTGACTTGGGCTCAAACCTGTCATCTGACAGGGTGAAGGCCTCAGTAGTGCTGTGTGTATTTCTCTGTCTCCACCTCTCTTTCTTTCAGAGTTCATGTGAATGGGCATGTGTTTCAGAGTCTGTGGCATGGATCTTTCAGCTCGTGTCTTGCCAACTTTGCTCCGAACTTGCCTGACGTGGAGTGTGACACCACCTGTGGTGTTTTGTCATCTCTGCTCGCTCACGGGAGACGCTGAGCTTGTACGACAGGTACCGTCACACCGTCTGCAAGCTGCGGCATAACACCAGTGACACGAGGTTGTATTCTCAAACTTTCTGACGCAGAGCCCCTGTTGACTAACACTATATGGCAAATGTTTGGTATTTAGCTGTGATTATGACATAACTGCTTTTTCTCAAACTTTTTTTTTTTTTCTTTTTTTTGGGGACCAATTCTCACAAATAACTATTAAAGGTGGGGTAAGCGATTTTTCAAAAACGCTTTAGAAAATTGATTCGGGCCGAATAGCAAAACAAACTTGTAGCCAATCAGCAGTAAGGGGCGTGTCTACTCATGATGTGGAGGAGAGAGCGTTCAGTCCGAGCCGAGCGACAGAAAGATAGAGATGGCGGATAAAAAACAAAAGAGGAAAACGTCTGCGGAACAAACGACGGCTTAAGGCAATAAGGCAAGAAGTAGGACCCGTGTAAATAACGGATCAGCTTTCCAGCGCTGGAGAGAACTCAAAGAGCGGAAGGCCTGCGATCGGACACCGAGGTTGCTTTGTTTCTTCTCGATAGGTGAGTAACACCGTATCTGCGCCGCAACAGCTAAAGTCTGTCTAGTACACTGGACGCGACTAAGCGACCGTTGAAAATCATTTGAAATTTGTGTCAATGCATCATGAATGGTATGCAGCAGCAGTTTTCTGTCGGGGATTTGTCGTGTGGTGCCGCGCCACACCACGGTGCTGTGTGTACATTAATGATGAAAAAAAAATTACTTAAATGATTTTAGCAAATGGCTGCAATATAACAAAGAGTGAAAGATTTAAGGGGGTCTGAATACTTTCCGTACCCACTGTATATCTATGGTGTAGACAGCATCACTGATTATGAGATCTATAGTATTTTGTAGCGCCGCGCCACTCGCGTCTGGTGTAGACACGGTGTAACATTGGTTTTGCTTTGTTTCACAGAACTATTTGTTGCCTGGGTTGTAGGCCTACGTATGTGTGGGGCGAGACCCTTTTGGGGTAGGGGCGTGTTTGTTTTGGTGTTTTCAAATGTCAACATTGGCTACCAGAAATCGCTTACCCCACCTTTAATTATTAACTACGACTTTTGCCTCAATAAACTCCTAATTTGCTGCTTATTAATAGTTGTTAAGTTTAGGTATGGTGTAGGATTAAGGGATCTAAAATATGGTCATGCAGAATAAGGCATTAATATGTGCTTTATAAATACTAATAAACAGCCAATATGCTAGTAATATGCATGCTAATTAGCAACTAGTTAATAGTGATAATTGGTCCCTAAACTAATGGGTTACAGAAAAAATAAATAATATAATATAATAAAGATATAAGTATAATAAACAATATAAAAATAATATTTCAGTTTACATTTTTATTTTATGCATTTAGTGTTTTCATTTAGATAGGGTTAGATCCTTCAATATAAGCATTAGTTATTGAGGGGAATAACAACAACAACAATAATAATAATAAGTATTAATATAAAATTATATTTCACTTTACTCTTTGGCTGAACAAGATTCAATCATGGACACTGGTTGCACACTAATGAATCAAGTTATTTGGACATGTCTAATTTTAGTTGAGTTTTCTCAGTTCACTTTAGTTGATTGCGCATGAACTATTTGAGAGGAAATAATATATTATTTCAATCATGTGGAACCACTGTCCATGATTAAATCAAGTTCAGCCAAACTGTTATAATAACATACTAGCAAGTTAAATCTAGCTTTTCTTTACACATATGATGTTAGAGATTGGAAGTCTGGAGATGGCACTGATTACATCCTGATTACGATTTAATTTGAGCTAGTTGATTAAAACATGTTCTTTCAAAATGAAAACACTGAGTTAAGCCAAAGAGTAATCATTTCAAGTCAGTTTAACAGGATGCAATGGTGTTTATCCTTGTGGCCAGTGAGAAATTTGCTTGGACGTTCATTCACAGGGGGATCTGGGTTTTCTGAAAGTGCTTGCTTGTCATTTATGTGTGGTGGTGTTTGTTTTCATTAGATTTGTTTAAGGGGTTTTTCGCTTGAATTTTGGTGAATGCTCCAAAATAACTTTAAAGTGAACAGAAGCCCTTTAATGTGAATTGAACTGAACTCATCTTATAAATCTGGTCTACGGTTCACTTCTGAGTGTTTTGGGTTGATTTTCACATTTTGGCTGTTTCATGTTAATGCAGGTAATAAAGAGATTATCATGTTAGAAACACCAAGGTCATGTCTGAGCTGATCAGGTGTATACCTTTAGTGATGTAAGTTGCTTTGAATAAGTTTCTGCCAAATTCATAAATGTAAACATTATTTGTTTGGAAATGACAGACTGTCCGACTTATCTGGGATACAAAAATATTGAAGCATGATCTGCATAGCTTTCATAAAAGCCCTGGAACTGTCAAAAATCCCCATTTATTTGTCAGCAAATGTCAGCCAGTTGATGTAAAATACGTAATCCGGCAGACTTTTGCTGACAAATAAACAGGGATATTTTGGAGCAGGTATAACACAGAGAAAGAGTACACATTGTTTATTTGCATATAGACACCATAACCATACAAAGAATGATTGAACATTGGCGCACTTACCATTAAAAGAGCCATTTTACATTACACAGGCAACACTTTCAAATGACAAAATCTGAATTTTTGTAAATTTGATAATTGTCAAATTAAATTTAGTAGCTTTTTTTTTTTTGCAATAAACAAATGGATTGCACTTTACTTGCTTGATTAACTTGACCTGTATTGCATAGTGCTATTAAGATGAATTCTTGTCTATGTTTGGCTGCTTGGAGACTCGTGGACAGACAGATAGTGGAAGGGGCCTCTGGCAGCAGGGAGGGAAGTAAAGCACAGGGAGCTGCTTCAAAATCAACGAGAGTGGTGACCACAATCCAGCAAAACTGCTTTGAATGTGTGATAGGTTAGAAAAGTATGCATCTAAAAGCACCCTGTGCTGCCCTAGGCAGTTAACTGTCACCTGTGTCCAGATCCTCCACTGCAGCTTAAATGGGCCAGTCTGAGGATGTCTTTTACTGACATTTTTGCGAATAGTGATGTTAGGTCTAGAATTTGAAGCTTTTATTGTTTTGCTGCATGTTTGCTGTAGTGGTCATGGAGAGTATTCTCTTATGCTGACAGCAGTCTGCTTCTTCTTAGCTCAGAATCCTGTGCTGTCTGTTTTTAACCATGGTAATTTCACTTAGGAAATAGAACTTTGTCAAATCTTAAATCAAGATAGGAAGTTTCTGCACTGTAAGGCCGGATCTAATTAAACAATTTAATTACAATATCCTTAAATATTTAAGTTTGACTACATTACTTATAAAATATAAATAGATTCTACTCATTTGTAGACATATTTAAAACTGTGAATAAATTTAAGTTAAATTAACTTGTTTTATGAAGTTTGTCTCCTGACCACGCCTCCATCACACTGGTGTTGCGGAGTTAGTAATGATGCTGTTGTGATTGTGTGTGAATTCAAGGAGCTGTTGAGAAGTTGGCAAATTAGTTTTAGATAGTTCTATGGACATTCCTTTCTGCCATTTGCCTTTTATCGTTTCTTTTTTCCCTCAAGAGATTGTTTGTGATCGGCGAAACTTTCTATCCGATAAGCCAAGTTCACACTACAGGATTTTAAGCCCGATTTGCAAGTCAACGAGCTCACCGACAGGTCGGGCTGTGATTGGGGGAAAATCAGCAGGTGATCAGTGCTCCGCAATCTTTATTTGTGAACTAGTCAATGACGCATCAAAGAGGCTTGCTGACGCCTCGCCGAACCGCCAAACGGATATCTAGCATGCCAAATATCTGGGCCTGTTGGCCGACTCGACATCACATGGTGTCAGGTGTCGCGACGAGCTACAGCCAATGAGAGAGCAAGGCAAGGGTTGAGGTCAGCAGAAGAAAAACAGCAGCAGCAACATGGCTTTAAGAAAAGTTTGTACACAAGAAATTGAGCAAAAATTTTCCCAACAAATCATCACGCAAACAGCTTGGTGCACTAATTTCTTCCTGACGTCCATTTTCAAATAAACAACTCGTTTCAATTGCTGTTTCACGTCATTCCCGTTCAACTTCTTGCGTGTGTTTTTGTGACAAAATGTGGTTTGGGGACTGTGTAGAGTCGTTGTGAGTAAAACCACTTTATTTTTTATTCAGCAGATAATGCTCAACCTGGGAAATTGTGAGCTGGCACCCAAAATGCAATACTGCCAATAAGTGTAAACAAACCATATAATTTTTATGTAGTTTGTTGTGATTCTGAGATAGACTGCGTAACAATAAGTTAATTTGTTAAACTAGTGGGTTTTTTATTATGTTTTATGGGGAAATGTTTTCGGGACTTGAAAAATTCATGTTTTGTTGCGTTTTCAAAATAACATTTGGAATTAAATTAAAATAAAACAGAAAATTGTAGGAATGTTTGCTTTTTTCTTAATTTTATAGTTTAACAAATTGAAAATATAAAACAACTTATATAGATTGAACTTGAGGAAATTAGTACATTGAACTTAAATATACTAGGTGTAATAACTGCAAATTAATTGATATTATAAAACATTTAATTAACTTAAAGTTCACAATACTTACATTTTTAGAGCAACCAGTTTCCTCAAGTTTCTTAATAAATTCAGTTTACACAGTTTACAGTAACCTTATTTAGTAAATGTATTTATTAATTTTTCTTAGATGCCAAGTGTGAATAAATTATTCTTTTGGTAATAGTGATATGAGTCACTTATCCTTTTTCACTTGACTACTACACTTGAACACAAGAGCTTTTTCCATAATTTATAGTTCATTTATCTTATTTTAGCTGCTGCTATTTAATTTCTAACTTGAATATGTCCTAATAAACACAAACGTAGGAGACTCCCAGCTGCAGTGTTTTCTTTTCTTTTTCTTTTTTTTGAGTGCCAAATATGGACACCTTCATTATGAATGAATAAATATTTGCGCAAACGAACTCAATTACGTAGCTAAGACATCTATGAAAACATATTTTGACCTTTATAAGGAATATATGTTGTGAGACCTGTAAATTAAATTCAGCTCATCTTCTCTTCACTGTTTATTAGATTCATTGTTGTGGGCTGTAAGCTGCATTTGTCATATACAGCATATTGTATTTAAAGTCATCCTTCACACAATGTCATATAGTCTTTTACCGTGTTGAGGGAATTCTGGATCTAAATATGGAAGCTTCTGGCGTCTGCAGTTTCATGCCGCACGTGTCTGCACACTAATGTGTTAATGTGTCGCTGTATGCCCTTGTCCCTCAGTTTAACTCCACACTAGCAGCGTGGCATTATGGTTGGAGGGGTTGGTTTTGAATTTCAGCACTGTTTACTGAAGGGAGTTAATCAGGTGGATTACTGTGCTCACAGTCCTCCATGTAACACCTTGTTGCCTCTGAGTGCAGCACTAAACTGAAAACTCACCCAGTGACTGAAAACTATTTGACCTTGGTGCTTTGCTTGGTGTGCCTTTGGGGGAATCCATAAGAGTAAAAGAGAGCCATTTCCATTCAGATGTGTATATAAAATCTATACCTTTTTGCTCTCTTCAGCCTCTGTAAATGAACTTCTGAGGAGTACTGTTAAAGCCATCAAAGTGCTTCTTTTGTTTTCAAACGACTCAGAATGTCAGTATACAGAGCGTGAGAGACAGGCTTGTCAATTACCTTTCTTGTTCATAAACATGATATCCGTATCAGCCCAAATCAAATAACTTCATGCAGGCTTCCCGTTATGGTAGACTGCATAGTTGAAAGGGCTTCTGCTGACACAGTAATCAGCTTGGAGAAAAACTAGAAGGGTATTTCTGTCACAGGTTCCCTGTCCTATTTTTGTCTCAGAAAGACATATTAAGGGACCACAGCCAACTATGTGGGTGTTGAAAAGGAAGGGTATAATTGGTTGATAATTAGGTTTTAATTTTATTGACTGTAATTGGAGTCATTATGAATGTTACATTCAAAGCCACCCACTTGCTGTTTTCCATTCACAGAGTCTTTGCCGTTCATTTTATGGGTTTTTACTATATAATCTTCATCAATGAAGTGTTCAGAAACCTCTCTCATTCACTGAGACGTGAAAACACACACAGACCCAATTAAAGGGGCGATTCATGTGCTATGTCATGCAGAGAATTGCAACATTACTTCAAGCTTGTAGTATAAGGACCATCCACAAGGCAGATGGTGATTCACGCAAAATAAACATCTTACTGAATAGCAAATCATACAGAATTTCATGATTCTGATTCACATGAACAATTCCAATTCATTACTGATTCCATTAACAGTTGTTTTTGTTATTCTTTTTGAGGTAGAAAGAATGAAAATGGAGAAACAATTATTTCTGTCAGGACCACTATCGTCAAAATGATAGATACTTGGCATAAAGTTTGGTTTGGCGGTATGGTTCTGTTCTGAGCAAAAACCTCCCTGCCCATCCATGCAGCCTGTCATGAATGAGCAGGGAGAGCAGCAATAATAACCCCCCTAGGGTTAACAGAACAGAACAAGGCAGATATCATTAATGTACTTAATGATATTTAAGTGTAACACTTTATTCAAGATAAAGGAGTCTGATTAGCAAGGAATACCAGAAAGCCAAGTCCTGACTGTGGTGAAAGGAGGAGCTGGGGATGGAGGGGGGTAATTTGCTCCGGAGCAAGCTAAAAAGCTGCTGAATAATACTGAATAGAGCTTATATAGGAATGCCGCGATAGGTGTCGTATTCCTATAGGTAGATGTGATCAGCTGAGAATTAGCTGATGCAAGCTTGACTCACGTGACCTGCCAGAACTAACGCTACAGCTTAATTTTTGCATTAGCTACCTTGTTTTGTCAGTTTATGATTTCAGACAGCATGAGAGTCATAACAAATCAGACATACACTACCATTCAAAAGTTTAGGGGTCAGTAAGACTTTTTTTTTAAAGTTAGTTCTGTTATTCAGTAAGCACACATTGCTAAATATTTTATATCAAATAAATGCCATTCTTTTGAACTTTCTATTCATCCAAGAACCCTGAAAATAATGTATCATGGTTTCCACAAAAAATATTGAGCAGAACAACTATTTTCAGTATTGATAATAAGAAGAAAAGTTTATTGAGTGCCACATGAGTACTTTTCATGGTCCATTTTCTGGCTGATATATATTGCAGGTAGATGTTTTTGAAGTTATCAGCATTGGAAGAAACCCATATCCACTTGGCTTATTAACCAAAGTATTTATTCTACTGACATCTTTGTGAATGGTCAGTGGATCTTTTTTTTTTGAGTAAAAAAATATGATTCAGTTAGTTTGTGTTAAATGTATTATGCATACGCATATTATGAATTACAATACCTTGCTTTCTTCTTATCAACATCAGCCATTGATAAACCCATGTTGGTCAGCCAGCATCTTAAATTGGCGTAAACAATGAATTAAGTTTTAAGTTGTCCAATCCTGCTCCCAGACAGCCACTGTCCTGCAGGATTTAGCTCCAACCCCAAGTAAATACATGAAAAACTCCTATTCAAAGTCTTCAGCATTACTATAAACATTCAGACAGGTGTTTTGGGGCAAGTTAGATCTAAACTCTTCAGGGTATTGGTCCTCCAGGAGCAGGATTGGACACCCCTGCTCTTATGCTGTGTGTTTCACATATATTTTATTTCGGTGTTCCATCTGCATCGATGGAAGAATGCAGACATTCCGTAACCATAATGGAACCAAATGTCATGAGAATAATTTGACTGTTGAACTAAATGTAGTCATGCTGGTATCCCTAAAATTTACATATATCACTGAATCCATTAAAAAATCATATCAGTCAATCTATTTGGAAAACTTTTTCCATTTTAAGAGCTCAGGAAGCGATCTAGAATATTGTTTTTATGTAAAGTATAGAGTGACATTCATGATAATGTATTTCTACACTAAAACATTATTCGTAATGTTAAGTGTTAAGTAGTCAAGTGTAAATGTAATATATGCATGCAATTACAGTGCTGTCTTCCTCCGTTGATGCATCTGTAAAATGGCATGCCTTGACATATTGAAATGTTGTCATATTCGTGAGGTGTTTAACATACATTAACATACATTATCTTGAAGGTTATGTATAATGACCTGCCGGAAGGAAGAAAGGAAAGCTGCCTCACATTCTGACCTTGTCGATTCGGTGACCTGTTGACCTATCTCCTCTTGGGCAAGTTGAGCTCTGACCCTAGGCATTGTGCTCTAATTGAGACAGCATGGCGTTGCAAGGATATTAGCCGCATCTGACGTGTCTGGCCATGCCTGAAGCAGCCCTGAACTTTAGCATGTGAATGGCTATGCCATACATTAGATAGAAGACTCTGAAAAGAGAAAATTATATGCACACACTAATGTGATTCACCCAAGCTGGAAGATTACAAGGTGTTAAGTGGTTAGAGGGAATGTCTGAGGCCATTTGTTTAAGGGCAGAGACTCATATCTTTCCGGTAATATGCTTCTATCACTTGTCAGTTTGGTACTGATCTAAAATACCACAAGGGAAAACATTTAAAAGTTTGGGAACCAACTAGAAAGAGTGATGGAGAAAATGGGGAATGTCTTCCATGAGCCAGAGTCCTATCTCCCTGTAAGCTAAATAAAATGGTTTGAGTGGCACCTTAATCTCTCTGATAACCCAAACTCACAGATTTGCAGCCAAGCAAAGCCAATGGCATCACATTCCCTTGGGACTTCACAGCTTGACTTTGTCAAGGACAATTCTTTGATTTCTTCCATTCCTCCTTCTGTCTGTAAGAAAGAAGGCTACCTAGCCTCCATCATCGACCCCTCTTAGTCACAAATAAGCGGAGTGAACCAGTGAAGTCGTCATAGAGACAACCCAAGTAACCTCTGCTGTCAGTGTGCATCAAGACTTAACCTGTAATGGCTCCATCTGAGGTCTTGAGTCTAGGACAAACCGTGACTGCTGAGAGATTTGAAACAATTTTGTGAACTTTTGAATGCCTCCATGAGCAAGTGTATGTTTAGATTCAGTTAGAGAGCATCAATGGGATAGTTTAACCCAAAAAATTTAAATTCTGTCATCATTTTCTCATCCTCATATTGTTGCAAACCTGTATACTGTTCTTTCCTCTGTGGAACACAATAATGTATTTTGAATGTTTCAACCCTTTTGTCAGCATTCTTGCAATTCACACAAAAATTTAATAAAATATTATAATTACGAGGCAGACCTCAAATTTTTTTTTTACCATAGTACATGATTTGTAAATTAGTACATTTTGATGTTTGCGTCACATAACCAGCTCCATATATGTGGATTTTCTGGCATAGTAAACTTGCTAGGTAGCTCACCTGGTACAGCATCCACTTGCGATATAAACAAGCAAAAATGGCATTGCTGCATTAGAAAATGCATTTTTCCCCCTCACATTTGTCTTTGTTAACACTATCGGTTGGATTATACGTAATAAAACATTGCCAGAATCACATTCATCTGTTTTTCTGTTTTGGGAAAAACTGAACACGCTTTTAGCACCACTGACTGGACATTTCACTTTGAAAAAAGTTGCTAAATGTGCAACAAGCAGTGTAATATTTTTCAGAAATGTTGCCACAAAAGGTTTTTCCAATGAGATTTGATTGCTTTTTGTCCATATAATTAATGTCAGTGGGGTCCGAAATAGTAGTGGGAAATAATAATAATTATAATAATGACATACTAAAAAACTGAATAGAAAAAAAGAAAGCCTTTCAGAAGATTATTCCCCCCCAAAAAAATATGTTCCACAAAAGAAAGAACATAGAGGTTTGGAACAATATGAGGGCGAGTAAACAATGACAAAATTATAATTTTTAAGTGAAGTATCCCTTTAAAGGGGTCATATGATGCGACTTCAAGTTTTCCTTTCTCTTTGGAGTGTTACAAGCTGTTCGTGAATAGATAAGATCCCTAAAGTTGCAAATGTCAACGGTGTGCTTGAGGGTACATGTGAGTGACAGCTTTGCTTCAGGCCACTGCAAGCAAATCGTCAAGACGGACTGCCATTGCCCACAAATTAGTGCTTCTGTTCTACGTTTTGACAAGACTACTGACACGCGCTGACATTGCGAGGGGGCTGCGAGACAGCTGACTCACAAGGACGGGTTCATATGCCCATTTCTCAATGACTTATCAACATTCCGATTTCCAAGGGATTGTCTCAAAGGCAAATAAGACCTTTTTACTAAAAGCCCACCTTAATATAGCCTAATTACTTTTATAAAATATTGAGAGTTTGAGAAGTCAGCGAGAATCCAGAGGAAAAGTTTATTGTTCATAGTTGGATCTTTTATAGGCTACGAGACATGATATTGATTGTCAGTTGTTTCATTGAAGTAACAACTTTTTCGCTTTAGAAACTATGATCTATTTGTGAGGAAACTTCTTACCTAAAATTAAAAAGGCAACTATATATTTTCATGTACAAAGATCTACTTATACTGTGTGAGAAAATTTATATTGTAATGTTGTTTTAAAATGTAATAATTGGCTTTTATATTGTCCCAATGTACTGAAGCCAAAACAAATGATTATATTATTATATTATATTATTATAAACATAAGTCGACAGCATATGTTTTTTTTCTAAACTCTCTTAGGTTAATGTTAGACGTATGAACCGGAAGAAAGGCATTATTAAAGTCAAATTTATCTCTAAGATAACAGTGGAAGTTAACATGTTAACTTAGACAGCCTTAAAAATACATTTAGTAAAAAACATTTTTTTTTTTTTTTAAAGTTTTTCCACTGACTCCATCGCACCCTCTTGAGGTGACCCTAGTTTCATAATCTCTGACTTGAAAACAAACTCAAAGGAAAAAATTGTTGTCAAACAGGATGAAAAAAGCATATCAGTTAGTCCAGATGGTTGATTGTAGACTTTGGTATCTTGGTAAACTGTTCTCTTTTAATGCATGAGAGATTATTGGTGACTTTTTTTCTCAGCAGAAAAATCTGAGAAGCATACTATTTGCATTCCAAATAGTCTAATTGCTGTATGGAAATGACATATTAAACAGATTTCTTTTGTATTTTTTTTCTTTCCCTTTTGTTAAATAAATAATCTCAGTGCTTTTGTAATGTAATAATATCAAACATATCATATTGTATTTATGAATGAAACAGCATCTTCTTACACAATCTTAAGAAAAGAGGGAGTACAACTCAGCTGCAACTGCCTTTAGTGTTTCCCTCTTAATTACAATGCTAGTTAATTATTTCAGCTTTACACACAATGTCAAGTCCTTGTGCCTGGCGGCAATTAGAGATGTGCATTCATTAAAACCGCCCGTGCTCTTTCCCTAATGCAGCCATCAGCTATAGGCCATGCCTAACCATCCACACAGTGAGGGAACCTAATTAATAATTGCACACTCTCACATTTATAAACGCACACGTGCACCCTACTTTAAATAGAATGCACATTCCGTGAATTGATGGAGGAAAATATTTGGAGTGCAGCTCATGCTTGTGTTTATAGGGCAATAAAAGCTTTACTGAACTCCTGGAAGACTTAGTAAAAAATGCTGCCTATGCTGGCAAAATACGGACAACAAGGCTTGTCAGAATTCAATGATTGTGTTGCATCCTGTCTACTGAGATACCTTCATCTGATTGATTTTTGAAGGCAGCGTATCCTTCCATACCCACTATCCTGTGACATTTGAGAAATTAGCACCAGGTGCCAGATTAACACCAATAACTTGGAAGTATCTTCTTTAATTTTGAGTTATTTTTCAAATATCTCATTTGAGTTTTTTATACTGTGCTTCAGAATACAGTTAATAAAATATGCTTAAAAACTGCCCTTCTACTCCTGTTAGGATAACTTCAAATAGGACTAAGCAGTGACCTTGGAATTTAGGAAATTGTAGGTTGTTCTCAAATTTTGATCTCCACTGTATATACTGTATATATATATATATATATACATACATACACACACACACATGCATATGTATGTACACTTAATATAAGGCATAATGCTGCCTCAGAAGTCAGTTTCAGGAGGTACCTTTGTGTGCAAAATATTGTCTGATATGGCTTCAAGTCTAAGCTTAAGCATTCGGATGAAGTCAAAGACTCCTTAACCTGTATCTCTCTATTTCTGTGTGTTTCTCAGGTAACATCTTTGTGGTGAGTTTGGCGGTGGCAGATCTGGTGGTGGCCATCTATCCGTATCCGCTGGTCCTGACCTCCATATTTCACCGGGGCTGGAACCTGGGATACATGCACTGCCAGATCAGCGGCTTCCTGATGGGCGTCAGTGTAATTGGCTCCATTTTCAACATCACCGGCATCGCAATTAACCGCTACTGTTATATCTGCCACAGCCTCAAATATGACAAACTCTACAGCGACAAAAACTCAGTTTGCTATGTACTGCTAATCTGGGCCTTGACGGTGCTTGCAATTGTGCCCAACTTATTCGTAGGCTCCCTGCAGTATGATCCACGGGTTTATTCCTGTACGTTCGAGCAGTCGGCGAGCTCGGCCTACACGATCGCTGTCGTCTTCTTCCATTTTATCCTTCCCATCATGATCGTCACCTACTGCTACCTGCGAATCTGGATTTTGGTCATACAGGTGCGACGACGAGTGAAGCCCGACAATCGTCCCAAGCTCACGCCTCACGACGTGCGAAACTTCGTAACAATGTTTGTTGTTTTTGTACTCTTTGCCGTGTGCTGGGCACCATTAAACTTCATCGGGTTGGCGGTAGCGAGCTAGTTAATTATTTCAGCTTTACACACAATGTCAAGTCCTTGTGCCTGGCGGCAATTAGAGATGTGCATTCATTAAAACCGCCCGTGCTCTTTCCCTAATGCAGCCATCAGCTATAGGCCATGCCTAACCATCCACACAGTGAGGGAACCTAATTAATAATTGCACACTCTCACATTTATAAACGCACACGTGCACCCTACTTTAAATAGAATGCACATTCCGTGAATTGATGGAGGAAAATATTTGGAGTGCAGCTCATGCTTGTGTTTATAGGGCAATAAAAGCTTTACTGAACTCCTGGAAGACTTAGTAAAAAATGCTGCCTATGCTGGCAAAATACGGACAACAAGGCTTGTCAGAATTCAATGATTGTGTTGCATTCTGTCTACTGAGATACCTTCATCTGATTGATTTTTGAAGGCAGCGTATCCTTCCATACCCACTATCCTGTGACATTTGAGAAATTAGCACCAGGTGCCAGATTAACACCAATAACTTGGAGGTATCTTCTTTAATTTTGAGTTATTTTTCAAATATCTCATTTGAGTTTTTTATACTGTGCTTCAGAATACAGTTAATAAAATATGCTTAAAAACTGCCCTTCTACTCCTGTTAGGATAACTTCAAATAGGACTAAGCAGTGACCTTGGAATTTAGGAAATTGTAGGTTGTTCTCAAATTTTGATCTCCACTGTATATACTGTATATATATATATATATATATATACATACATACACACACACACACATGCATATGTATGTACACTTAATATAAGGCATAATGCTGCCTCAGAAGTCAGTTTCAGGAGGTACCTTTGTGTGCAAAATATTGTCTGATATGGCTTCAAGTCTAAGCTTAAGCATTCGGATGAAGTCAAAGACTCCTTAACCTGTATCTCTCTATTTCTGTGTGTTTCTCAGGTAACATCTTTGTGGTGAGTTTGGCGGTGGCAGATCTGGTGGTGGCCATCTATCCGTATCCGCTGGTCCTGACCTCCATATTTCACCGGGGCTGGAACCTGGGATACATGCACTGCCAGATCAGCGGCTTCCTGATGGGCGTCAGTGTAATTGGCTCCATTTTCAACATCACCGGCATCGCAATTAACCGCTACTGTTATATCTGCCACAGCCTCAAATATGACAAACTCTACAGCGACAAAAACTCAGTTTGCTATGTACTGCTAATCTGGGCCTTGACGGTGCTTGCAATTGTGCCCAACTTATTCGTAGGCTCCCTGCAGTATGATCCACGGGTTTATTCCTGTACGTTCGAGCAGTCGGCGAGCTCGGCCTACACGATCGCTGTCGTCTTCTTCCATTTTATCCTTCCCATCATGATCGTCACCTACTGCTACCTGCGAATCTGGATTTTGGTCATACAGGTGCGACGACGAGTGAAGCCCGACAATCGTCCCAAGCTCACGCCTCACGACGTGCGAAACTTTGTCACAATGTTTGTTGTTTTCGTGCTCTTTGCAGTGTGCTGGGCACCATTAAACTTCATCGGGTTGGCGGTGGCGATTTCTCCAGAGCGTGTGGTTCCTTTAATACCCGAATGGCTCTTTGTGGCAAGTTATTTCATGGCCTACTTTAACAGTTGCCTCAATGCAATCGTCTATGGAGTTTTGAACCAGAACTTCCGCCGCGAGTATAAGCGCATTGTGGTTTCGGTATGTACTGCGAGAATCTTCTTTGCGGAAAGTTCAAATGAAGCGCAAGAGAGACTAAAGAGCAAACCCTCGCCACTCATGACCAACAACAATCAGGTCAAGGTGGACTCTGTGTGAGTGTATATTGTGTAAGACGTGAAAAGATCACAACAAAATGAATGTTTGCTTAAAAGTAAGCAAACTTGATTTAGAAAAAATATCTGATGACCAAATATGTTGTCAGGAAGCAGCGCCTAGCCCTGAAACTGTGATTGTTGCCTCAACACAATCAAAACAAACAGGAAATTATTATTATCATTGACTTTTTTAAAGCACTTTTTCATTCTTGGTCAGAAGTACTTGTATCTATGAATTCTTTGTTTAAATGTTTACAGTAATTGTATCAGCAAATCTATGTAAGACATCCTTTATGTAATGATTTTATATGAGTTATCTTTGTCTGAAGAGAACAAAAAAACAAATATAAAGGTATGATTGATATATTACTGTATATAAATATATATTGAGTGTGTTTCACTGATGTTGATCAATCAGTGGAGAACAAAGAACAGCGTTGTCAAAATGAACATCAGCATATCTCTACAATGCCTGGGCACAACTGTGACCACAACTTTATAAACACTACCAAAACAGTTTTGAAATGACCTCACCTGGTTCGACACTGTTACACTCCATTTCAGAAAGCAATACACCTAGATTGCTGCTTTCCCACAATCCCCTGCAAATATCTTTGAAAGTATAGGGGTTCCTGCACTGTGGGGTTTCTATCCTTTCTGCTTGCTATTCTGTTTTTTTTTTAGCATTACCTGTCTTTGTCTTTTTAAACATCTCCTTACCTTCCCTCCTTTTATTTTTCTTTGTATCTGTCTCTTTTACTCCAATATTTGTTGTGCATGAATCTAATGACAAGTTCATATGCAAACTAAAATAATAAAATAATAAAATTAAAATGTTTGATGAATAAAAAAATGTAATTGGAATGTCTGCATAAGTATGTGAAATTGATACATTATATATAATAAAATAAAACAAGAAAACTAATTATCATATCACTATCATTAGAAATGAAGATTTATAATAAGACTTATTTCCTGAGAATATATTTTGAATTAAGTGTATTTTTCTATGTCATTGGCAAATAGTTTATTCTTGTTCTAAGCATAAATCTCAAAATTTTAGATGGTGTATTATAGTAATACATTTATTACTATTATTATTATTGTGAAAATAATGATAATACAAATTTGCCAACTGCATAAGCAAATGTCAGATAAATACATTTATTTTTAGGATAGGCAGATATTTTTACTGGAAAACAATGAAAGAAATATTAATTGATATGTTATTTTTTTTTCTTTTACAGCGTGAGAGTTAATAAATATAATGCCGGCTGTTATTATGCATCACCTTTTGAATAACACAGAAAATAGGACA
>NW_015505322.1:0-299 GCF_001515645.1 Sinocyclocheilus grahami | reverse complement strand
GCTGTTATTATGCATCACCTTTTGAATAACACAGAAAATAGGACAAAATGCAGGCAGCATTACCAATGCTCCAATATAAGTATTACAGTATTAGATTGAAGCTTATACAATGTAGTTTGAGTGACAAATGGAGCTTAAGTGTAGTTCAGGCAGACCACGGCGTGACAGCCAGCATCAGCTGACTCACAGCTGATTGTAACTCCTCCCACTACAATTAAATAAGATACATAAGTTCATCTGTACTCACACTTGCCTTAGTCTGTCGCACAGACATGCACTTACCCTCCTCCATCCCCAAC
>NW_015505321.1:1574805-1634497 GCF_001515645.1 Sinocyclocheilus grahami | reverse complement strand
TAATTATTCATATTTCCCCATGAGCTGATTCGCTACAAATGCATTATCACATTTACGCCTCTTCTCTCTTTCTTTCCCTTATTTCAAGCAGGGTAACGACAAATAGACGGCCTACAGATTGCTGAGTGTGTATAGTAGCCAAGCAATCTGAGTGCTTAGCCGAGGTATAAAGCACAGTCATAAAACCACGACTGTTCTTCCTCACCGCACAATTTAGCAACATACTCATTTTTTATTGAGGGCATCGTCAGGCCAGTGAGAACCTGTGTTTCACATCTCATCTCCGTCTTCCACTCTCTTGACTTCCTCTGCATCCGCTGTGGCTAATCATTACACGTAAAGTTATGCTTGCATCTAAAAATCATTTGCATAATTCGTCTGATTGGATGATGCAATCAAACACATGCATCTGAAATCTGCTGGTTCATGTTTGTTGAATATGGGTAGAGAAAGATTAAACATGCTTGTTTTATGCAGCTCTATTTTCTTACACAGTATTTTTGTCTCGTTTTCAAATATAAATACCTAAACAGTTTAAAACAAGATGCAATTATTTGAGTAGCAAAATGGCATTGACTTCAGATATGACAGCATGTTTTCTGAGAAATCAGAAGGGGGGGGGGGATAAACCTAATTCAATGGGAAACCTAATTCAGTGGGGGAAAATAAACCTTGTTCAATGGGAAAACAAGTTTTTTTTCATCCATTAGTACAGTCAATGATGTTACGGTGTTTGCATAATGAAAGCAATGAAGATTTGTCGCATGCTCGCTTCTTGCAAATAAACTCTGTCTACTTTGAACATGAGCAACGCATCACTCCCGTAATAAACTGATGTTGTGACATAATGCACTTGCAGTAGATAGTTTTGTTGACTATAATGGGAAAGATCTGATTTTGTTGTGTTGGGTCGTTGGAAGCCACAATGCAGGGTAACTACTGAGCTTTAAAATCTACTTTGAGTGATGCAATGTGACAAAACTAGAGCACTTATTTTACAAACAATGAAGTTGACTTAGAATGGACCGTAGCTTTGTTGATTATAATGGTTGCAATCTAAATTAAGTTTTTGTACCACAATTCAGGACAAGTTGCAACAACTATTTTGGGCACAAGATAATGTTTTCGAAACTACAGTAGATGCTTCCCAATCTCGCTTTGTGATTATAATAGAAACAAACAAGTTTTTTTGCATGCGTACTTGCTTTAATTGCATGACCGACAAATGCAACAAAGCTAAATCACTGCCATTACAAACAACAAATTTGCATGCTTGCAGAGAGTTTTGTTGACTATAATGGCTGCAATCTTGTTTTGTTGCATGCTTTCTTGCAACTAATATCATTTGAGTTATAACACCCAATCTAATTTAAAGCCTAACAATGCAGTGCATCATAACTAAATCATTCCCATTATAACCAACAAAATTGATTGGATGCTTGCATTGCAAACAGCTAATTCAATTTAAATATTGTTTTGTTGCTTTGCATGCACACAAAACAGCATGCCAGTCTAGATTTCTTCCATTACATACTACAAAGGTGTGATGGTGTATGCATGCATGCAATGTACTGTTTTGTTGATTATCTCCTTATAAACAACGTTGCATGCTTGCAGTATAGACAGTTTTGTTGACTATAGTGGCTGCCGTCTTGTTTTGATCCATGCTTGCATGCCCTACTTTAAACCCCAACAACCCATGCAACAAAGCTAAATCATTCCCAGTATAATCAACGTCACATGTTTGCATTTTGGACAGCTAATGAGATTTAATTTTAGCTTTGTTGCTTGAGCACAACACAGCATTCCAAACCTCAAGTTATATACCACAAAGTTGTGATGTTGCACACTTGCAATGTATTGTAGCTTTCTTGTAATGTAGTTTTGTAATAACAGGCGTGGATGGTTGCAATAACAGGTGTGATGGTGCATGCATGCATGTAATGTACTGTTTTGTTGATTATAATGGTTGCAATGTAGTTTTGTAATGACAAAGGCTTTTGCACCTCAATTCAGGACAAGTTGCAATATCTACTTTATATACAAGATCACAATGTGCCAAAACTAGTGTAGATTCTTCCCATAATAAACAATAAATTCTCACTTTGTGGCTATAATGTGAGAAAACATGCATGCATCAAAGCTAAATCACTTTCATTATAAACAACAAAGTTGCATGCTTGTAGGATTTAAATATAGTTTTGTTGCTGTGCACGTTTGCATGCGCACAAAGCAGCTTGCAAAATGCAGGTTTCTCCCTTTATATACCACAAAGTTGTAATGGCGCACACTTGCAGTGCTTTGTTGATTATGATGGTTGCAATATAGTTTTGACATGACAAATTCAGTACATCTTACAATAGAGTCTTCCCTTAATATACAATAAAGTCTCACTTTGTGACTATAATGGGAGCAAATTAGTTTAGTTGCATGCTCTACTTTTTTATGACCCAAACAACACAAAGCAACAAAGCTAGATCATTCCCAGTATAACAAACAATGTTGGATGCATGCTTGCATTGTAGACAGCTAATGGGATTTAAATATTGTTTTGTTGCTGCTGTGCATGCATACGTGCGCATAATGCAGCTGGCCAAATCTAGATTCCTCCCATTATATATAAGTTGTGACGGTGCATGCATTTGATGTAGCAGTCTAGTTTTGCAGTAGGGCCTACTGGGTTGCATCAGTATACAGAGAGCATGTGTGTGTGTGTGTGTGTGTGTGTGTGTGAGTGTGTGTCTCTATGAGGGGATTATGGGCATATCACACTTTGATCCTGATTACACTGACTGATCAATACAGGTGTCAGCAGTACCAAATCCCAACCACCCTGATAAAGTCTCACACACACACACACACACACACGCTGCAGTAAAGCTTCAATTAATCCCTCTACCGCAACTGACTAACACTGAGCCCGAGGCCATAAAACCATCTTTTTGTGCATGTGTGTGTTTGTGTGCGTGTGTGTGCATATGATAGAGAGAGAGAGTGAAAGAGAGAAAGACCTGAAGACAGCATGAATCATTTTGTGTGTCATTATAACCTCAGGACACTACTTTTGTGCAGCCGTACGTTCAGAAAAAGAATCTCTCAATAATAATCAAGCATGTCGTTATACTGAAGTAATCTTGCTCTTTTTGCCATATCGTTATTATCTGTGAGGTGTTTTCTCGGCTCTTGAGGGCTTAACCTCGGCTTAACTTGAGTTCTACTCTCAGCTACCTATCCTGGTAATTGCCACTTACATAATACGCACACTTTCTTGCTAGTTGCTTCGGGTAGAAAGCATCTACTCGAAGCATAAATGTGAAATAAATCTTAAAAATATGATCCTGAGCTGAATAGGAAGCCGTATTTATAAAGAACAGAAACATTTGCACAATACGTCTCCCCGCACATTTTTCTCAATGCTGCAATTAAATAGCCTTCAGTGGAGAAACATGCTTTTTTCCAGAATGTGTAGTTACAGCATCTGTCAGTCTGTCTGTATGTCTACTAAATTATTTTAGTAATACTTATTCTATTATAGTATTTATTAATATTTTAAATTAATGTTTAAATTAATGTCATTTTAATTGTACCTTAGTCTAAAATAAACATACTAAAATGTATTCGAAATACATTTATTTCAGGCCAAGTATACTACATATACCTTTACATATTTATGTACTTAACAAAAATACTTTGCAATTGTACTTTTAGTATACTAAACTGGTATACTTAAAGTCTGCTAAATTGGAACTAATTTTGTCATTAATGCACTTTAATTGTGCAGAAGTAGTGCTGAAGTCCAGCTAAAGATATACTAAAGCATACTTGAATGTACTAAAAGAGAACTATTGCAAGTATGCTTTAGGTACAGTACACGTTAAATATCTTGCATTTAAAGATCAATATTATTCTAAGTTCATACAATCCTCATCAATAGTGACATTAAACACATTTTAGGCTTAATGTTTAGAAATGTGCATTGTGCACAAGTAGCACTCCAAATAAAGTTTAATTATAATTTTTATACACGATATGTCAGTAAATATTATGTCAGTATCGTTAACAGATTTGAACTATACTTAGTATGAAATAAATGTATTTTAAATATATTAAGTTTTTACTAGGGTAGTTTAAGTATTTATTTAATTTTTTTCAATTTTACTTTTTCTTTTTTATATATTTATATATATATTTTTTAATATTTATATTTAGCTTACATTATTTTTCTGGTATCTATCTATCTATCTATCTATCTATCTATCTATCTATCTATCTATCTATCTATCTATCTATCTATCTATTTGTCTGTCTGTATATATTATTTATTAATATTTTGAATTAGCTAGCTATCAACCTATAAACGTTCAAACCTCAAGAGTTTTCAAAACTTTCAGCAGTTCAAAATTTGTGTTAAATGTATCTTTTCTACTTACAAAATTATGAATATTATATATTCTTTGGATTTAAATTCAGTTTATTTCCACATTGCAAGTCTATGTCCTGTTTGCTACTGTACCTAAAATCAAATTAAGGAATTGAATTTGAATTCGAAATACATGCTCAGTTCATTTCTGAACGGTTCACCACCCTGCAATGTGTGTTTGTGTTTTGCGTCGGTCTCCGTATGAGCACGCAGGCCACCGACCGGCTCTTTCTGGAAGTTTCTTTTAGAGGAAATCCATCAACTGGCCTCTTCTGCTCCAGCGGCCATCACTCAATAACTCCCCAACGTCCGCTGGCTTGATACACGCTCGCACCCGTGAGTTTCATCAACATGCAAAAGCTAAGCTGTCAGGATGCACCGCTGCACAAGCCAACACAAATCCAAACAAATGAACAAACAGCAGCACATGCACGAGATTCAAAGAAAGGGACGGCTATTAATGTAAAGGCTGCTGTTGAAGCGTAATTCTCTTTCCTCTTATCTTTCACACGGCTGGTGAACGTGTCTGCCCTGCTCTTCCACTTCGCCAGATACATCCTCTATCTTGGCCTTCCACACCTGCTGCGTGTGTGTGTGTGTGTGTGTGTGTGTGTGTGTGAACATTGCAGTGTAAGAAACGGAGAATGCCCAGATATACGGCTGAGTCTCCATGGCACTGTTCCTCACACTTGAGGGCGGATCGTTCGTCTGAGGAGAGAGTTGTTTTGGACCATAAAGTACAGAGAGCAGGGCAGGACAAATGTGAGTGTGTGTGTGTATGTGTGTATAAGCTTCTCTCTGATGTTACAGATGGGCTTTATTTAGCCTGAGGTCAAAGTCGTCAGCACAACAGGGTCATCTTATCACGGCACAAACTAATGCTGAATTCATCGTACTGTAGCTGGGATGCAGAAGTTACTGCATGTGCTCATATAGTGTGTTATTGTTAACTAAATATTCACAAAAAATACCTTATTTTTTTGTTAAGTTAAATAAAGCTGGGATAAAATACAGTGCAAGTATTAGATACAAATGAAATCTAAATAGAAATATAAAAAAAATGTAAATTACAAAAGCACACAACAAAATTACTTCCAACACTATATGGGAACTCATTCTGGTTAACTGGGGGTGTTTTAACTCAAACTAAAAATATTAAAAATAAGTTAAGTTTATTTTTGGCTGAAATAAAATATAAAAATTAGATGAAAAATGTGAGTGAAAATGAGAAAAGTTGAAATAAAATACGTTTATGTTGAAGCAATAAAAATACCAAAACTTAAAAGCTGAAATAAAAAATAAATGAAAGCTAAATAGACAAAAAAAAACTGAAATGACAAAACTACTAAAACAAACTGAAATTAAAATGAAAATTGAAAATATAAAAATTGAAGTGAATTCAAAATGTTAATAAGTAAAAATAAAAAAAGTTATGAAATAATAAATACGTTTATATTTGGGTGTAAGTATAAAACAAGTATTAACACTTCTCACGTACTCACATATCTACACTATTTATTTACACGCTCAGTGAGAGTTTCTGACATTATATGGAAACTTATACTGGTTAATTGGGCATTTTTAACTAAGACCCCAATTAAAACTATTAGAAGTACATTGCATTAATTAAAATAAAGTTGAAATAAAATGTAAATATTAGATGTTAACTCAAAAAACATTAACAATAATATAACAAATAATAAAAGGTTTAAGTTGACTAAAATGACCAAAACTAAATATGAATCAATTAAAGAGAATAGAAATAAGAGAATAATAATACAAATGATAAAAGCCCATAACAAAATGATTCAAACGTAAACTAAAATGAAAATAGAAAATAAAAGCTAATGCAAAATATTAATAAATAATATAATATTTGTATAAATGTAGGATAAAAATGTACAGATAATATATACTGTATATAAATAAGTATGTGAATAATACTCTGAAAATATCACTGCGCTCACGTATCCACACTTAAGACTATACAGCCTATTTTTTCACACAATCATATATGGAGTCAATTTCCAACACTATATGGAAACTCATTCTGGGTAATTGGGGTCATTTTGTGACCTATTGACCATTTAATTGCGGTACTGAGATTGAAGGGAGGAAAATGTATAAGGAGAATGAAGGATTTGACCCGGGGGATTTATTTCTTGTGCGTTTATTGGCTAACAGGGCAGTGAATGCTGAGAGACCTCCTCATAAAACACAACCTCAGTCCTTTACAGTATAACCAATGAAATCTCTCTCTCATTCTGTCTCTGCCTTCCTCCATCTATATCAGTTCCGTTTTTTATCATTAAAAAAGATTTATTGACATCTGTAAAATATATCTGCTAAATAACTTTTATTTATGTCTCTTCATATGTTATTGCTGTTCTGATAGAGTTTGAATATCCATCATGAAGCAAAATTAAAAACTTGAAGCAAAATTAGTTGAGAATCAGATATCAAGAGTAATATGAAGCATAAGTCAGGTGAGAGTTCAATTACACTGCGTCATGGTGGTTTGTACACTATAAAAAAAATTCCGTAAAATTTACAGTAAAAAAAACAGCAGCTGCGGTTGCCGGAATTTTACCGTAAAAAATACGGTAGCAACGTTTTAGGTTTTATGGTTTTAACTTAAATTTACAGTTAAATAACGTAATTTCATTAACTGATATAATGTTAATACACCAACCTTATTGAAGTACTGAAATCTGTTTTGTACATTTGTAATACACTGATAACCACCAAATGCAGGTGGTGATGAGAAAATCACATGATGAACCAAAGGCCAACACAAGCAGCTTTTAGATAATAACATATATAGAAGGTGCACAGTGTCATTCACACAAACACTAAACACCATCACGGTAACACACATGAAACTGAAATAATGCAATAAACATTCATTTAACAACATTGATAAGAAAAAAACTAAGAAGAAACATAGTTATTTAAAAAAAAAACATCAAATTTGAAATGTAATGCAGGGAATTCTGGGAATGTCAATTTACGGTTATTCACTGTAAATTATACGGTCATTTTTACTTCCAAAAACAGTATACTACCGTAAAATTAATGTCCAATACATGTAATGTCCAATACAGTTTTTCACCGTATATAGTAGGAGAATTTACCATTAACCATTTAACAGGTTTTTACTGTAGCATTTTTACAGTCTTTTACCGTTAAATTCATGGTCTTTTTTTACAGTGTAGCAACCAAATGTACAAGCTAACCAAGCACTGAACATTTTCCTCGGGCTGATGAATTGTGAGCACACATACAAAGTTTATCACTACTCAGTTACAAATTAAAAAATCGAACAGAACAAGCAAGATGTTGGACTGTGATAGACAAACATCTGCTCGCACAGATGCTCCTGTGCGCACGTCCTGTTCGTGATCATTGAAGAAACATTATTATGAAGAATAACTCATTTGAAGTAGGACTCAAACCTTCAGGTGTGTATGTAGAGTTTAAAAGTGGTGCTAACAGATACAGTATATACAGTATGCATGTGATCTTGATGATGTTCAACAAACAATATCCGCAGTGTTTGCTTTTACTTAATGAGCTGGTTTGAGAAAACAAAACAAGAGAATATCAATTCATTATGTTATGATGCAACTCATGAAGAAATGTCGGGTCGTATTTCACTCCAAAATATATGATTAAAGATTATATAACATTGAAATGATATAAGTTTACTCACCCAAAGGCCATCCAAGATGACGATGAGTTTGTTTCTTCATGGAAGGAAACGGATTATAGAAGAAATTTAGCATTTAATCACTTGCTCGCTAATGGATGCTCTGCAGTGAATGGGTGCCGTCAGAATGACAGTCCAAACAGCTGATAAAAACATCACAATAATACACAAGTAATCCCACTCCAGCCCATCAATTAACATTTTCAAAAGCCAAAAGCTGCATGCTTGTAAGAAACAAAGCAATTTGTAAACATTTTAACTTTAATCCATTGCTTTCGACAGTCCTCTGTCCATAATATTGGTTTCTCCAGTGAAAACGTCATCTCAGGAATATGCACAGATCAAGCATCGTTTTCAAGCCAAAACAGAACAACATGTATTTTAACGTCAGAGAACAACAGGGCATGTGTTTTTATTGATTATGGACTTGTACTTTGGCGAAAAACAACCGTTTCAATTTAAATTGCTTTAATAATTGATTTGTTTCTTACGAACACGCCGCTTTTGGCTTCTCAAGATGTTAACTGATGGACTGGAGTGCTGTGGATTACTTGTGGATTATTGTGATGTTTTTATCAGCTGTTTGGACTCTCATTCTGACGGCACCCATTCACTGCAGAGCATCCATTGGTGAACAAGTGACGTAATGCTACATTTCCCCTATAATCTGTGATGAAGAAACAAACTAATTTATATCTTAGATAGCCTGAGGGTGAGTACTTTTGCAGAAAATCTTTTTTGGGTGAACTATTTCTTTAAGATATACTTTAAGTTCCCCTCTAATTCTCATTATTGTAATGTGGGGGGGAAAACGATAATATTTCATATTATAGTTCTCAACTAAGAATTGTGTAGAGGAGTTTAATGTGATACATTATGAATATAATCTCGTAATGCAAAATCCATATTAAAATTTCTTTATTTTCTTTTACAAAATTGTATTTTGGGATGATATATGATTCATATCTTTGCAAATTCACTCATCTAATTGAAGGCCATTAGGAGATTATTTCTTTGCTTGGAAAAGTAATTTTATCAGCCTTTAGGGTGAGAATTTTATTATTCAAAATGATACTCATTTGTGCAAAAAAGAGACATTCAGTGTTGTTTTGCTTCTTCTCCATCATATGCACACCCAGTCCGACCCTTTTAGCTTCTCGTTCAACCAATTTAGATTTATTTCTGAGTGCTTAAACATGCATAAACATGCACTGACAGTAAAACGCTACGGTCGCTTTTAGCCGAGTAACTCCACAATTCAATCAGCTCCTAGAAACAAGATGACCAGTTATAACACAAGTGCGAACACTTCATTACTTTCAGCCCGGGGGAAAATCTGTGTGATTTTATTGGAAAAGCCATATTTACATAAACCTGGGTGGAGGTCTATCAAGCCAGAACACATTAATCTGCTCCGCAAACACAAGAGGCTCAGTTTTACTGCAGTATCTGTGGAACAAGTGTCTCATTTCCTGACTCATTCTGCTAGGACAGAAAAGCACAGTGGTGTGGCGTAATGTTCAGGTAGTGTGTGTGAAATTGACATGGGAGTCATGGCGAGTATTGAGATGATGCCTATCCTGTAGTCATGCTTGGGGCTCTGTATGAATCACAAGCGTTGTGCAGGAGTGCGTTTAATCAGTGTGGGGTTAGTTGATGGGGGAAAGTCTACTGTTGACATGCTTTTTATTGAGGTCACAGTATTGCATGTGAATATGAATCTGCAGGTGAAACAGGGTTGATGGAGGGATCATTTCATGCACTGAAAAAAATGTTTAATTCATCCAATTAAAAAAATGTTGGGTAATGATTCACATCTATATTTTTTAACTTGAGCCAATGAAAAGGTTTTTCATTGAAAAAAAGTTTTCATTGGCTCAAGTTAAAAAATATAGATGTGAATCATTACCCTACATTTTTTTAATTGGATGAATGAAACATTTTTTTCAGTGTGTAAGAAGCTTCCAGATCCACAATCGATGCATAGTGATGGAGATTGTGTCATACTGGCACAAGCATGGACTGCCACTGATTTTCTGATTAATTTTGCAAACAAAACTGGAATGCACTCATAACATTTACAAAATCCATTTTCCGGGAGTTACGTATAAGTTGTTTAAGTCATGTTTAAAAGCAGGGTTACTCCAGTTAAATAAACATAAATGCATATAAAAATCGTTACTTGAAATAAACATTGATTGAAATAAAATATTAAAAAAATTAAACTTATGTTTTTTTCAGTAGTTGAAATTGATATACTATAACTTAAACTGAAATAATATAGTGCTGTCAATTGATAAAATAAAATAAAACGAATTCATCGCACATTTTTTCCAGAAATTAATCGTGATTAATCACGATTAATCCCACCTAACTTTAAAGTTTTTAAATATACATTTATATTTCAATAATTTCACATTCAGTCTTCAATTTAATGTAGAAACAACATAAAGGCAGTATATTTTATATTTGTTTAATAGTATCACTGATACCAATATTAATGTCTCTAGGGAATATTTTTCCCCTTAATATTTAACCATTGACTATATGTAATGTTGACTATACTAACATTACAGTATAATAGAGAGCTATCAATTTCAACTAAATTCTAAATTGAGTATAGATTATAAGCTACAAAAGTTATAGATTTTCTCTTTTTTCTGTTGTTTTTTTGATTAACAGACCTCACAGCAGCTGGGTTATTAGGTTATTTGGCTGCTATTACTTTAAGAGCTGCCGCTGCTGAACATGACGCGAATCTGGCACGCATGCTCGTAGTTTCATTCACACTTTAATATGAAATGATACAGGCTACAGTGTGAGCTGCCGTATTTGTGCGTGCAGTTATAGAGCACGCACTACGAGCACAGTATAAGGGATGACAGGACAGGAAGATTAGTTTTTACTGACATAAGGCCTGTCAACACCTCATCTGAGCACAGTTGCTGTTGTTTTACTGAAGCTCCTCATCACCTGTACCGTTTCCGCACTCGTTTGACTCACGCCTGGCGCTGAGGCGAAGTGAACTGCGTGTCTGAAAAGTCTCCTGTTTGATGCAGTCGTAAAGACGCTCTCCATCTAAATAAACGCAGTTGTAGTCAAGAAAAAAAGAGACAGAATGTCGACTGTGTTAAATATTTTTTACGCCGTTAAACTGGAAAAATTGCCTGCGTTAACGCGCTAATTTTCATTTATTGTATCTCGGACAATATTTGGCCGAGATACAACTATTTGAAAATCTGGAATCTGAGGGTGCAAAAAAATCGAAATATTGAGAAAATCATCTTTAAAGTTGTCCAGATGAAGTTCTTAGCAATGCATATTACTAATCAAAAATTAAGTTTTAATATATTTACTGTAGGAAATTTACTAAATATTTTCAAGGAACATGATCTTTACTTAATATGCTAATGATTTTTGGCATAAAAGAAAAATCAATAATTTTGACCCATACAATGTATTTTTGGCTATTGCTACAAATATACCCCAGCGACTGGTTTTGTGGTCCAGGGTCACATTTGTACATTTTATTTTATCATTTTATGTATATCCTTTATATTATATATACACTATATTTTAGGGATGCACGATATATCGGCCACCATATCGGTATCGGCCCATATCGGCTCATTTTTTCTGTTATCGGTATCGGCCTGATAAGAAAATTTGGCCGATATCTTAAAGCCGATAAATAATGCATTATTTCCTTCAGAGACACTTCAGATGCGCGCTGTTCGTTTGCAGCCTTTTGTGCAATTGTACATTGTAATATTGTGTTTATTTGATGTATATCTGATTTATCTCATATAGAATGCGTTTGGTTAAGTTAAAAGAGCGCTTCAGTTTACCGGTGATCATCTTTAGCTCAGCACACGCAGCTCAAACAGCAGTGCACAACATTAATAACTATGATTGGGAATGTCGTGTATATAACATTCTAATGAGAACATTATTATAATAAAACGTTGTGCATTCTTTGGGTTTAGTTGCTGTGTTTCAGCGCGTTGTTATGGGAAGAGCGCATCCACAACAGGATCACACATTCTGACTATAGCATGCAATAACTGCGTCATTTTGTACATATATAAGTTGTAATATTATGTTTATGTTGTATTAATATTAATCTCAGGATGCATTTCCTTGAGTTAAATAAGCTGCCAGCAAAACGCTTCAGTTTACCGTGTTCATTCAGCTCTTCAGCTTCAGCTTGAGCTGCAGCTCAATGGCTGCTATTTAAAACAGTGGTATTAATTTGTTACTTTTTCAAAATCATTGATATATTATTAATAACAACAACCACTTGTATTTTTCTCTTATTATTTTCATCAACAATATGGTTTAGTAATTAAAATCATTTAATTATTGTCCGTGCAGAGGCTATTCCGTTTTATTGATCTGTGGCGCATTCATTTTGATTCTTTACATGTGTAATGATGTCCAGTGACTTGTTTGCATTATTTATGCATAATTTTATTTATTTGTAAGGCTTTTTTATGACTAAATTTGGTAATGGGAGAGTAAAAATATTTTTTAAACGTACACCGTTCAAACTAGGCTGCTTATGTTGAAGTGTTTGGGATGTGGCTTTTAATGATGAGACCTTTTTTGTAATCAGGCTCTCAAAAAGTATATAACAATTTGGATATAGATTTATCGGCCAACATATCGGTTATCGGCTTTCAAAAATAAAGAATAATCGGTTATCGGTATCGGCCAAAATTTTCATATCGGTGCATCCCTACTATATTTATAAACAAACAAAAACACTACAAAAGTAAACAACTTTCAAATTAAAATGGATAAATGGAAAATACATACTTTAAACAATTTGAAAATATTAATAAGTATAATAGCATCTTAATGACACTAAAATAAAACTGTTTAAAAGCTACAGAGTTGTTATTTTAAAGGTGCTTTTGAGGAAAAATTAATAACTGGGTTTGCCAAAGTTGCTAAGCTAGTGGGATTTTCAGAGCTTTTCAGGTTTTGTTTGAGGCACTTACAAAGTCTACTTGGCACTTACTAGTTTACAAGTACTCTAGACGTTTTTGGCATTTTTGATCAAAACTGCTATTTTATATTTGTGAAATAATCAGGACTTTGTAACCTTTGACAGAAATTGCTGTCATACTTTTAATCAGATGCATTTCTGACTATTATTGTGTTCATCTGTTTCAAATAAATTGACTGCTAATTGCCAGATGAAACACCAGGGCTGTCGACTACACAGCTTCCTGTTCAGTGCTTCCATATAAACTCTTGAGTGCTGACATTTCAACTGGAACCTCTGATGTTTTGCTTACGCCACAGCAAACCTCAGATTGCACACGCTTGTAAATATAATTGTAAAGAGAGTTTGTGCTCAGCAGTGACGTGCAGAAATATTTCAGTGCTGCCAAAGAGAGAAAGAGACTCCTTTTGAGATCAGATCAATCCTGGAGAGATCAAATATTCACAATACAATGTCACAATTTTTATGTGTTATGCATGTATAGATTTTTAATGTCTCTTATGCTCACCAAGGCTGCATTTATTTGATCAAAAATACAGTAAAACTGTAATATTGTGAAATATTATAATTTGTTTTATTTTTAATATAATTTAGAATACAATTTATTCTATTATTACTTCAGTTTTAAGTGTCTCACGATCCTTCAGAAATCATTCTAACATGCTGATTTATGATCAACTTCAGAAACAGTTATGCTGAATTATTATTATTTATTTTTTTTGGAACCTGTGATATTTTTTTCAGGATTCTTTGATGAATAAAAAGTTCAAAAGAACAGCATTTATTCAAAATAGAAATCTTTTGAATCAGTGCAAGTCTTTACCATCACTTCACTATCACTTCAGTCTTCAGCGTGAGCTAATGTGGCTCAGAGGAACATTTCTAGTGCGAGAGGTTCAAATCTTGCTCGACTGACAACCAAGCAGCATCTGTTTGTCAGTAACAGTGGTGTTTTCAGTAGCTTTATTCTGATTCCAGTGGAACAGAGAGTTTTTGGATGAGAGAGAAATGAAGTGCAGGTCTGTGACAGCTGCGTGCAGAGCAGCGCTCCATGCCCAACTCTGACGCTTTATGTCGCCTATGAGCCCGTCTGTTGCTGACTGCAGAGAAGAAGAATATCTAAAGTAAAGTTGTTTTTTTTCACTGTAGGGGAAAGATTCAGAATGAAATAACCTCTGATAGCTATGCAGTCACAAATGTGAACACAGAATCACTGAAGAGACGTATTTGTAAGTTGCTTGTGATTGTTGTACACTTTCTCCCATTTGCACTCAGCCAGAATCTTTGCTTGCTTTCCACCCACTGGATTTTCTTTCCCAAATATTCTCCAGGGCTCAGAGCGCTTAGAGCCTCAGTCATTAGAAAAACATGAAGGTGAGCAATAACACTATAAGCCATTACCCAAGCAGGGACGACATGTACTCCCGTATTTCATACATATCCCATTAAACCTCACAGTTTCACTGCTCTCAGCACAAAGCCTCTCACAAATGAGAGATCATATAAATGCTCGTAAGATATGGACGGTGATCAAAGTGTTAGAGCGCAGGGACGATCCTTTCTGCCAACAGCATACATGAATTCGGGAGAAACGCATGTGTGCATTTCAGAGAAGTGTATTTATTTATATATTTATTTAGTGTAGTTGCATTTAGCAGATTAGAGCCAGAAAATATATTCTATTCACTGCAACATGATGTGCATTAAACACACTGACAAAAGTACTTCATTTTTGGAATCTGATTACGTAGTCCAGATTACATGCAATCAGTCACTGCCCAGCATTGGTAGTTTTTGCGCCTGCTGTTAGTAAATCTGGTTGTTCTGTACTGTAAGTTGCAGAAATATATAAATAAAGATGCATCTGAAAGAAAGGTTGTTCCTCTAAGGGCTTGTATTTAGTGTGGGCAGGGGCGTCCCCATGGGTGCACTTGGCATTTTCATGCCTTTACTCAGCCGGGGGACACACACCTCTGTCCTCACATACACACATACTCACACACACTGTTTACAACCTTGAAATCAAAAAGCCCTTTCAAGTGCAAATGAATGCTCCTTTCCATCAGATAAGAGTGACGTGAACAGATTTGCAGATTTCCATTTCAAAGCAGCAAAGTTTGTCCCGATAAACAGATTGCGGAGTTTACAAATCAGGCCAGATAACCGGCCACCGAGTCACGGACATGACTCCGGCAAAAGAGGGTTGAGAGTTAAACAGGAGGCGTTGCTTGCATTGCTTTAGCGTGGCTGAAACCAGTTGGGTTGCACAAGCTGATCAAACAGGGCCGAGCGAGTCGCGGTATCATCAGAAAACGGTGTAAATCTTGTCCGCCAGGCACTTGTCCTCAATTCAGGCTGTGTTGTAAATACTATCGTAAATCTACAGATAAATGTGAGCGTTCGCATACACAGTTTACAGATTACCGCTAATCAGACGTTGTGGCGGTACTCACACATGCAAACAATGCATTCATGCCAAGAAACCAAATGCAAATCCAAATGTTCGTAATGCAATGCCAATTTTGTACATTGTATAAACTGAAAAGTGCATGCATTTATATATACTGTAAATGATATATAATCTTAGAAATACATTCAGTTCTTATTTTCAATTAAAGGGGTCGTATGATGCGATTTCAATTTTTCCTTTCTTTTTGGAGTGTTACAAGCTCTTGATGCATAAAGAAGATCTGTAAACGTTTTTGTCTCGATGCTCCGGCCGGGACATGGCATCAACAGTATGTGAGGGGCGTAACATTTCCATCACATGCTTGAGGTATTCGGCCAATCACAATGCACTGGATAGCTGGCCAATCACAGCACACCTCGCTTTTTCAGACCGATGAGCTTTGTAAAAATCGACGCGTTTCAAAAAGGCGGGGCATAGAGGAGAAACAATAATGTACAGTATGTGGAAAATAATGTTTTTTTTTTACTGTAAACCGCATAAACACATTTCATTACACCAAATACATAAAATACTGTTCTTTTTAGCAGCATCATATGACCCCTTTAATGTCCTGTACAAATTGCTTAACTTCTCAAGTGTGGAATCATTAAGATTTTGTCATGTCTTTGAAAGAAGCCTCTTCTGCTCAACAAGGCTACATTTAATTTATTGGATCAGAAATCTAGTAAAAACAGTAATATTGTGCAAAAATTATTAAAATTTCAATATTGTATATATATATATATTATCCAGTCTTCAGTCTCACGTGATCCTTCAGAAATCATTCTAATATGCTTATTTGCTGCTCAATTATTGTTGGTGTTTAATTATTAATAATTGTTGTTATTATTATTATCAATGTTGAAAACAGTTTTTGCTGCATAATATTTTGTAAAAACAGTGAGAAATTTTTCAGGATTCTTTGACAACTAGCAGTGTTATTTCAGTATCTTTGAGAGACTGTAGTTCCCTTTCATGGGAACTTCGAACTGCGTCCTCTAGGGGTCGCGATGGGGAACGCCTCGTCGTGCCCCGTGTCTGAAGCATACATTGAAAAAACCCCAACTCGTTGGCCGGCGACAGCCATGACGTCACTACCGGTGCGACTCCAGTATAAATCGGCGCCGGGAGCTACACATCATTCACTTCTTCGTCTGAAGCTTGCGTCCGCAGCATGGCAAGAAACCTAGAGGACGCAGTGTCTCGTTCCCTACTCAGGGAACCATGGTTACATAAGTAACCTGAGACGTTCCCTTTCATGGGAACTTCGAACTGCGTCCTCTAGGGGTCGCGATGGGGAACGCCTCGTCGTGCCCCGTGTCTGAAGCATACATTGAAAAAACCCCAACTCGTTGGCCGGCGACAGCCATGACGTCACTACCGGTGCGACTCCAGTATAAATCGGCGCCGGGAGCTACACATCATTCACTTCTTCGTCTGAAGCTTGCGTCCGCAGCATGGCAAGAAACCTAGAGGACGCAGTGTCTCGTTCCCTACTCAGGGAACCATGGTTACATAAGTAACCTGAGACGTTCCCTTTCATGGGAACTTCGAACTGCGTCCTCTAGGGGTCGCGATGGGGAACGCCTCGTCGTGCCCCGTGTCTGAAGCATACATTGAAAAAACCCCAACTCGTTGGCCGGCGACAGCCATGACGTCACTACCGGTGCGACTCCAGTATAAATCGGCGCCGGGAGCTACACATCATTCACTTCTTCGTCTGAAGCTTGCGTCCGCAGCATGGCAAGAAACCTAGAGGACGCAGTGTCTCGTTCCCTACTCAGGGAACCATGGTTACATAAGTAACCTGAGACGTTCCCTTTCATGGGAACTTCGAACTGCGTCCTCTAGGGGTCGCGATGGGGAACGCCTCGTCGTGCCCCGTGTCTGAAGCATACATTGAAAAAACCCCAACTCGTTGGCCGGCGACAGCCATGACGTCACTACCGGTGCGACTCCAGTATAAATCGGCGCCGGGAGCTACACATCATTCACTTCTTCGTCTGAAGCTTGCGTCCGCAGCATGGCAAGAAACCTAGAGGACGCAGTGTCTCGTTCCCTACTCAGGGAACCATGGTTACATAAGTAACCTGAGACGTTCCCTTTCATGGGAACTTCGAACTGCGTCCTCTAGGGGTCGCGATGGGGAACGCCTCGTCGTGCCCCGTGTCTGAAGCATACATTGAAAAAACCCCAACTCGTTGGCCGGCGACAGCCATGACGTCACTACCGGTGCGACTCCAGTATAAATCGGCGCCGGGAGCTACACATCATTCACTTCTTCGTCTGAAGCTTGCGTCCGCAGCATGGCAAGAAACCTAGAGGACGCAGTGTCTCGTTCCCTACTCAGGGAACCATGGTTACATAAGTAACCTGAGACGTTCCCTTTCATGGGAACTTCGAACTGCGTCCTCTAGGGGTCGCGATGGGGAACGCCTCGTCGTGCCCCGTGTCTGAAGCATACATTGAAAAAACCCCAACTCGTTGGCCGGCGACAGCCATGACGTCACTACCGGTGCGACTCCAGTATAAATCGGCGCCGGGAGCTACACATCATTCACTTCTTCGTCTGAAGCTTGCGTCCGCAGCATGGCAAGAAACCTAGAGGACGCAGTGTCTCGTTCCCTACTCAGGGAACCATGGTTACATAAGTAACCTGAGACGTTCCCTTTCATGGGAACTTCGAACTGCGTCCTCTAGGGGTCGCGATGGGGAACGCCTCGTCGTGCCCCGTGTCTGAAGCATACATTGAAAAAACCCCAACTCGTTGGCCGGCGACAGCCATGACGTCACTACCGGTGCGACTCCAGTATAAATCGGCGCCGGGAGCTACACATCATTCACTTCTTCGTCTGAAGCTTGCGTCCGCAGCATGGCAAGAAACCTAGAGGACGCAGTGTCTCGTTCCCTACTCAGGGAACCATGGTTACATAAGTAACCTGAGACGTTCCCTTTCATGGGAACTTCGAACTGCGTCCTCTAGGGGTCGCGATGGGGAACGCCTCGTCGTGCCCCGTGTCTGAAGCATACATTGAAAAAACCCCAACTCGTTGGCCGGCGACAGCCATGACGTCACTACCGGTGCGACTCCAGTATAAATCGGCGCCGGGAGCTACACATCATTCACTTCTTCGTCTGAAGCTTGCGTCCGCAGCATGGCAAGAAACCTAGAGGACGCAGTGTCTCGTTCCCTACTCAGGGAACCATGGTTACATAAGTAACCTGAGACGTTCCCTTTCATGGGAACTTCGAACTGCGTCCTCTAGGGGTCGCGATGGGGAACGCCTCGTCGTGCCCCGTGTCTGAAGCATACATTGAAAAAACCCCAACTCGTTGGCCGGCGACAGCCATGACGTCACTACCGGTGCGACTCCAGTATAAATCGGCGCCGGGAGCTACACATCATTCACTTCTTCGTCTGAAGCTTGCGTCCGCAGCATGGCAAGAAACCTAGAGGACGCAGTGTCTCGTTCCCTACTCAGGGAACCATGGTTACATAAGTAACCTGAGACGTTCCCTTTCATGGGAACTTCGAACTGCGTCCTCTAGGGGTCGCGATGGGGAACGCCTCGTCGTGCCCCGTGTCTGAAGCATACATTGAAAAAACCCCAACTCGTTGGCCGGCGACAGCCATGACGTCACTACCGGTGCGACTCCAGTATAAATCGGCGCCGGGAGCTACACATCATTCACTTCTTCGTCTGAAGCTTGCGTCCGCAGCATGGCAAGAAACCTAGAGGACGCAGTGTCTCGTTCCCTACTCAGGGAACCATGGTTACATAAGTAACCTGAGACGTTCCCTTTCATGGGAACTTCGAACTGCGTCCTCTAGGGGTCGCGATGGGGAACGCCTCGTCGTGCCCCGTGTCTGAAGCATACATTGAAAAAACCCCAACTCGTTGGCCGGCGACAGCCATGACGTCACTACCGGTGCGACTCCAGTATAAATCGGCGCCGGGAGCTACACATCATTCACTTCTTCGTCTGAAGCTTGCGTCCGCAGCATGGCAAGAAACCTAGAGGACGCAGTGTCTCGTTCCCTACTCAGGGAACCATGGTTACATAAGTAACCTGAGACGTTCCCTTTCATGGGAACTTCGAACTGCGTCCTCTAGGGGTCGCGATGGGGAACGCCTCGTCGTGCCCCGTGTCTGAAGCATACATTGAAAAAACCCCAACTCGTTGGCCGGCGACAGCCATGACGTCACTACCGGTGCGACTCCAGTATAAATCGGCGCCGGGAGCTACACATCATTCACTTCTTCGTCTGAAGCTTGCGTCCGCAGCATGGCAAGAAACCTAGAGGACGCAGTGTCTCGTTCCCTACTCAGGGAACCATGGTTACATAAGTAACCTGAGACGTTCCCTTTCATGGGAACTTCGAACTGCGTCCTCTAGGGGTCGCGATGGGGAACGCCTCGTCGTGCCCCGTGTCTGAAGCATACATTGAAAAAACCCCAACTCGTTGGCCGGCGACAGCCATGACGTCACTACCGGTGCGACTCCAGTATAAATCGGCGCCGGGAGCTACACATCATTCACTTCTTCGTCTGAAGCTTGCGTCCGCAGCATGGCAAGAAACCTAGAGGACGCAGTGTCTCGTTCCCTACTCAGGGAACCATGGTTACATAAGTAACCTGAGACGTTCCCTTTCATGGGAACTTCGAACTGCGTCCTCTAGGGGTCGCGATGGGGAACGCCTCGTCGTGCCCCGTGTCTGAAGCATACATTGAAAAAACCCCAACTCGTTGGCCGGCGACAGCCATGACGTCACTACCGGTGCGACTCCAGTATAAATCGGCGCCGGGAGCTACACATCATTCACTTCTTCGTCTGAAGCTTGCGTCCGCAGCATGGCAAGAAACCTAGAGGACGCAGTGTCTCGTTCCCTACTCAGGGAACCATGGTTACATAAGTAACCTGAGACGTTTTTATTAATATTTTAAATCAGCTTTTATATTTTCCATTGTCGTTTTAATTTAAAAAATATTCTTTTTTTTATTTTTACTTTTGCTGTGTGGTTTTGTCTTTTTTAGAATAGTTTTTTTTTATTATGTCCATCGAGTTTTTAGTTTATATTGATATTGATATATTTAATTTCTCTGTAGTTTTATTTTTAAGCATATTAGAATGATTTCTGAAGGATCATGTGACACTGAAGACTGGAGTAATGATGCTGAAAATTCAGCTTTGATCACAGGAATAAATTACATTTTAAAATCTATTCACATAGACAACAGTTATTTTAAATTGTACAAATATTTCACAATATTACTGTTTTTACTGTATTTTTAATCAGATAAATCACCGACTTTGCAGCCTTGGTAAATATAAGCACAGTTTGAGACATTATTGACATCTCTTCTGAAACTCTAGAGATGACTAAATAAAACAAACCATGCATCTACCTTTGCGATGTAAAGCGCAATCATTGTGCATCACTATTCTCAATAACACAACAGCGATGCAGCTGAGTTATCGGTTGGCCTCGCAGAGGTGTCTTCCTAAACCGTAATTACAATGTCTAGTGTCTCTCACAGTCTGACAGTCTCACTCCACCCTTTCCAGTCTCACGTCGTGATCTACATTCCATCTTCCAGACATTGGCCAATTCTGTGAAGCTTCGCCCGGTACAGCCTATCAAATCCACACTCCATCGGCTCCAGGAAACTCTTTCATTATCTGCTCATCCTCTCAGAAATCTCATCCTGTCCTCATTTGTAACTCTCCGTTTACATTCTTACTTTACTTGGATTGTCTCACTGGCCGTGTTCAGAATGTATTACTATAGGTTGCATGATGTACAGCATGTAGGAACAGTTATATTATAATATAAGTGAGATGCAATTAGAGTTTGAATTAATATTTTGAAAAAAATTTTTTTTCTTTAATTTAAAAAAATATTCATTCTGTTTTGTGTTTTTGTCTTTTTCATTAGTTTTAGTTTTTGAATTAAACAATTGTAAATATTTTTAAAAATCTGAAATTATTAGTACATTAAGTACATGTAGTACATCAAGTTAAAGTAAATGAAAATGGGAAATGTTGTCTTGCCATTTATAGCTGAAATAATATAGTTTTGTTTTTCTTTTATATATATATATATATATATATATATATATATATATATATACAATTTAAGTTCATGTTTATTTTATTTTAAGAAATGCAAATGTTTTATTTATTTGTTTAGGTTCAATTTAGTTTAGTTACATCGCAACTTTTCATTTTCCGTCGGTCTTCGTACACGATGTAACTACAGAAGAGTCAAGCTTTAAATAGGACAAATATAGAAACTCTTTGGTCATTTTTGAGCGAGATGCGAACGATCTAATCAGATGCAATGATCTACGATAAGTTACAGCTAAAAGTGCTACCGCCAGACCCGGAGATCGGCTGAATGGATTCGAAAACGGTAAAACTCAACTGTTTAACTCTAGGGGAGTTGGAAAATGAGCCTATTTTCAAAAATGGTGGAGTGTTCCTTTAAGATACTGCCATTCTGAACATCCCCATGGTTTCTTTTAGCTTTGAGTTACTTTTTGACATTTACAATCTTTTGATGTACACTACACAAGTCAATTCTGACACATGACGTCTGTATTCGACAGGCTGACATGACAGTGACATAATACTAAATGCACTCGTAATGTCTGTGCCGGGGAATTTAGACGTCAATCACCCTGTACGACACCATCGGCTCATAAATATGCAGGGAAGTTATTTAACGCCCTTCAAGACTGCTAATGTCTTTACAGGCTTCCATTCCATGAATTCCGGTTATAGAGATGCTTTATTCCCAGAGGAGCTCTGAGCTTCTCCCACTGATGCTTACGAAGCTCTAAATTAGGACAAATCTCGTTAATACTTCTTTACCAAATTCAGCCCACCCATATTAGCCCTATCCTCCCCATGGGTACAACTCCAACCCACACAGAGGCACGTAATTTGTTGCACAACTGAAAAAGACACACTCTTCTTAAAAAGCTTAAAATAGAGGCTCTGTACCCGGCACCGTGCTTACAAGAGCGTCGTCAAAATAGTGATAGTGTGAGTGTGAGATAGTGTGAATGAAAGACGGTAGCGAGGGGAAAGGGGTAGAAGAAGTAATATCGAGTTCAGACACTAGTCCATCCATTCTCAGGACCAGAAGCGAGGTAATTAGGACTGCTGGGAGGGACAGAGCGCTCCTCTCCTTCTCAGCAGGTCTTTTTTTTCTGAAATGATTTATCTGGAAGGAGAAAATGCTGGAAGCGCTGGTGGGTGGATCGACGCAGGGTTTGATTCTCTGGACCTGGAGCCTCATGCATAAAACTTCACTTTGTTTCCATGCATATCAAAAGTTTGTGCAGAAATGAGAGAATATATGCGTATGGATGAAAAGTGCTGATATCAATATCCAATAGTTTGAAGATTGTGCTGTTCTAGCTTTAGAAAAATGGACCAATTCTCACTATTAACCTGTTGCTTATTAGCATGCCTATTATTAACATATTGCCTTAGCACATATAACCCTAACCCTAACCCTAAACTAACCCTAACCCTAACCCTAACCTCTGCATGATCATATTCTACATCCCTAATCCTACCCACTATCTAAACTTTATTACCTTACTAACTATTAATAAGCAGCAAAGCAGGAGTTTATTGAGGCAAAAGTCGTAGTTAATGGTTTGTTAATGGTGAGCATTGGACCTTAAAATAAAATGTGACCAAAAAAACTTCCTAGAATATTTTTTCTAACATTCTCAAGTTATGAAAATGTCATTTTTGATGTACACCGAACTAACTAAAACATTTAAGAAAAGACACAAAAAGTTAAATGAACAATGTGTAAATATTTTGAGAACATTATTAAAGACCAGATAACATTGGACAACATTCTATTAACATTACTGGAAGAACGTTTAAGTTATGAAAAGATTATTTCTGATGTTCTCTGAACATTCAAAATGTCCAGATTTTTTTTTCTTGGTTATGTGAACATTAAGGGAAGTTATATGAATAATGTATAAACAACATTTTTGTGCTAATATTTTGAGAACATTATTAAAGACCAGACGACTGAATGGCATGCTGTGAATGCTACTGGAAGAACGTGTGTTCATAACTTTCCGAGAGAACCTTACTAGAACGTTCTGAGAATGTTATAGTACCTGTCATCTTGGATTTTTCTGGGGCCTTGTTTTAAAACACTGATACTGCAATTCATTGCACAGCTGTGAAAGAAACTGAAATAATTGGATTCTCTGTAACATGTTTTGCACATTTATTCAGCTAAATAACCCAATTTCTCAATACGAAATTAAGTACCTAGTTGATTTATAGAAAATAAAGTGCTATTTATTTGCATATGACAGACAAACGTAAACCATTTTACTACCACAATTAGGAAAGATGAACTGCACATTCTATACATCTCCTTAAACTCAAACCAGTCTCACTGAAGTTAGATCTGTACAATTCATCAAATACATAATCATTATTACAGCTCCTGTGATTAATTATTAAAAGTGTTGATTAGATCTACCCCTGTTTCTATTTAAATTTTTTTATTGTAACCAATCACAGACCTGTCCGTTGTGCTCATGCATACAATACTGAATCACAGGTGTTTAAATCAGTCTTAAAGTCGGTATCGGTAATCACAACACGTACTAATTTTTAAAGCAGTCTGACTGGTGTTTTCGGGTTCATGAGTGCTGAAGCAACATCACCTGAGACTCAAGACGAAGCTTTAAAATGACAGCGGAAAGCATTGTTGGGGTTTTGGAATTGCAATGCATAAAAATATAGCTAAATGCAAATATTTCAACCATCAAGTTTCTACTATATTCAGCATCACTTGTGTCTGTCGTTCCCTTGCTCTGTTGGATTTCTGTAAACATCCCATTTCTGAGTGGTACCCAAGTCACCTTTCATTGAAAAATTGAGGACCAAATTCATTCCATCCACATGGGGAAATGAAAGTGCTCTCTGTGCATGAAAGCAAACTCATGCAGTCAATTTCATTAGTAAAACCAGCGACAACTGTAGCTGTAGAATTGCCTTTTGAATATGACAGATGAATTTAGTGCTTTTTGAAGTGTCCCTAACCAATAAAATCCTGATGGAATGTGAACAGGACAGCTGGATTTGTTTTATCATAATTTGGAACCAATCAAACAAGAATATTTTAAGAATGAAATAAGACTGAAAAAACATTCTTTAGAATATTCTGTATCTTTACCGTAACTCTGCTTGTATTGTATATCGAAACAATATATGGTAACACTTTATTTCGATAGTCCACTTTAGACATTCTATTAACAGTAAGTAACTTTGCAACTACATGTCAACTAGCAGTTAGTAGAGTATTAGTAGACTGTCTGCTTAATATCTTCTAACACTTTCTTTGTCAACTTATTCTACTAACCCTAAACCTACCCTGTCTACTCTGAGAGTTAGTAGACATGTAGTTGCAAATTAATGAGAATTAGTTGACATGTAGTTGACATGTAGTTACAAAGTTACTTATAGTTAATAGAATGTCTAAAGTGGACTATCGAAATAAAGTGTAACCCAATATATTGCTACATTCAATTTCTTTGATGTCCTAAAGGAACGTTTTATCCTATATTAAAAGATAAAAGATGTGTTCCAAAAGATCTACTTTTTGTTTTGGGTTATATTGCAATCCTACAAAACGAAATGGCATGTGCACATCCAAAACACTGACCAAAACAGTCCAAGGAGACCTTTCAGAAGAACAAAAGGACTGCACTCAAAGCTCTCAAACTGTGTTCTAATAGCAGACAAACAATGTTTTGACCATTCATCAGGTAGTCAAAAACATTGCAAATTCAAAGTCCTTAAAAACATACATGAGTTGGCCAGGACAACAAACAAGACTGATATAAAAGGGGTGGTTCATTGCGATTTCACTTTTTTAGCGTTAGTTAGTGAGTAATGTTGCTGTTTGAGCATAAACAATACCTGCAAAGTTACAAAGCTGAAAGTTCAATGCAAACGGAGATATCGTCTTTTAAAATTCTGGCAGTTTAATGCCTACAAAAACGGCTGGTAGGGACTACAACAAATTACTTCCCGGGTTCGTGACATCACAAACCCAGATAAACCCCGCCCCCGGGAACATGCAGCAAAGGGGGCGGGGCGATACTGCGCTGCTTTAGAGAAGAGGAAGAGAAAACTAGAGGTGCACATAAAAATCTATTCATACATGAATCGCGATTCTGTCTTCTAACGATTCTAATGGATTCACAAGTTTCAAAATCAATGTTCTAAACTAGCGGTTCTTAATACTGTTCCTCGCGTCCCCCTGCTCTGCACACGCTCTGCAACTCTCTCTCTCTCCCTCTCTCTGGTGGTGGGGTGCACTGTCATTTTGATCTTATATTAGAATCCTTCCAGAAAATTCCCATTTGAATTTTTGAGTTTTGTTTTCAAATTATATAAAATAAATAAATAAAAATAGAAACAATTTTCACTCAGAACTTGCTAGTAAAATTTACAATTAACTATAAAGAAACAGCAAGTAACACAATTAACAAAATTTTGAAGTAGAAAAACTGAAATGGAATTTTCTTTTAAAACATTTTAATCTGTATTTACAACTTGTGTTTTATCAAATTCATATACTGAAAAAAAATTTAATTGAAAAAAATATTGGGGAACTTTTTTTTTTTTTAAGCACAATATGAATCTTTTAATATTTTGTTGACTAGTGATTATCTTAAATTCATACTAAAAATGGTGTTGAAACAATTTTCACTCAGAAATTTCTAGTAATCGTAACAAACAATTACAAGGAATGGCAAGTAACACAATTAAATTTTAAGCTTTGCATTTGTTTTTACAGTGCAATACAATTTTTTTTGTGATTATCATCAGTTTACTAGTTTGTCACTTAAATGGCTAAACCAAAAGAGTGTGCAAACATTTTGAAGTCAAATTCGGATGTGTATAGTCGACTGTTTTGTGTGAACAACATCTACATGAGGCCTTTGGTCTTTAAGCCGATGCAGAGAGACTGACTGCAAGGTAAGAGGGTGGAAGAGGGATTTTCTGAAGAGGTTTAAAAGTGCTATTGTTATTGTCTGACATGGGCGTTCTCTGGGGAGTATCGTAGGTGAAGTGTGTGAGTGCATTGACATGGGAACTAAGGTAGCACTAAATGAAGGTAACTATCTCTCTCTGCAATAAATTGAGTGCATATAAATATATATAAGAGGAACAATGATCTCATTAGTCGCATTTAGCATGAAGAGTTATGGCCGTGTTGTTGGCCGTACTCTGGGAAAGCTGCTTCGTGTCCACATCAGCGTTTGCCAGCTATCTGGGCCAGTGCATCATCAGCAACAATCCCAGCTGTCAGCTCTGAGCTGCCCACAAAATGTCAACTCCAAATGTTCATATGCGCCTTTATTTTTCCGCAGGCTATAGCTATTTTGATGTCTTCTGTTGAGGGTTTTTCCCCCTACATTTTTAAAGGAATAGGCTAGTTCACACACACACACACACACACACACACACACACACACAAAACATTACTGTGATCATATACCCACATGTTGTACATTTTAAAGAATCTCAAAACTATTCTTTTACATATAACGAAAGCAACCTTCTGAAACTCCCAGATAATGATATTCACAGAATGCCAACTTTTTATGCTGAGAATCAGTCAAACTGTGCTGTAACATTACATGCATGTTCTCTTTATGCATGGTTTCCCAAATGGGGGTTAGCGAGTTGATGAAAAGCTAATGTAACATCAAGACTATAATAAATGGGGCTGCACAATTAATTAAACTGAAATCTGAAATCTTGATATATCTATGTAAATTGTGATTATTAAATTAAAGGGGGTGATTTAATTAATGAAGTCTGTTGCTCTGCTTATTTCAGTGGAAAGTGCAGCATTTACACACATACAGCTTATTAGTGTTTTCTGAGTTTAACATACATTTGGGACAATGTTGTAAATTGTAATGTTAGTTGGTTCTTGTAAAGAGTGACCCAACTGTTTCCTTCAAATCACAATCATATGTTATAGCTCTCTCGCTCTCTCTGTGTGTGTTTGTGCGCGCGTGTGTGTGTGTGTGCGCGCGCGTGTGTTTGTGTGTGTGTGTGTGTGTGAGTATACTCTTAAAAATCACACATCATGTAAAACATCAGTGTACTTTACATCTAAGAGTTTCTGTCAACAAAAAAGTTTGGGGACCCCTGTCTTAGGGTCAGATTTACTAACAGCTTCTGCCAGTGTAAACCCTCTTTTGGTGTTAAAAAACTACTGTCAGGATTTACTACAGACGTGCAGTGAAATATTACAGCTTAAAAGGCATGGACACAGTCATTTTTGTGGCTGACATGTGCATATGCATTAGTATGAATTTTCCTTTCAGATGCAAAATTTATGGGAGGAGAGTTTTTAAACGAATCATGCAATATGATTTACTAAGGATTACGCTAGTCAATGTACTGGTGTTTACCACCCAAAAAAGCGTGTCTTAAACTAGATGCTAATTTGCGCTGCTCATGGTAGATTGCATCAGTCATTATGGAAATGATCTGGCTGCGTCTGTCTCCTTTAATGTGTGCATTGTCAATAGATCAGCTGCAGAACTTTCCACTCCCATTGGTGCTTTTATGGGATTGCACTCTCACACTAATTTACCCTGTTTAGTAAATCTGGCCCTTAATGTACAAACTTGAGTTAGGAACTTTTAACCCGAGACCATAAATTCTAATTCAAAGCCAACGTCAGATTGTAATCCACTTTAATTCAGTGCATTCTCAAAGAACTTGACTGATGCATTTTTATTATTTTTTTGCCTCAGTAATAGCTGTAAGCATCTCTCTCTTTCAGTGTGGAGCATGACTTCCGGCTTCAGGAGGGTCAGGTGACGCGAGCGTGGAAGGTCCCGGAGCAGCAGGAGTCGGAGCAGAGCTCTCCTCAGCTGGTCTTTCCTCCTCCGCGCCAGCAGGACTCTCCACAGGCCCTCCAGACGGTCAAGAAGAGCCGCAGGAAGTGCTTCTGGTTCCTGTGAACTCTTTGATAGCAGGACGTGACATCACTAGTCAACAAAGACGGTTTCAACCAACTCTAAGCCTCTTCTCTTCCGGTCCTCTGGTTTAACTTGTTTAGAGGCACATCATTCGCATGACGAGGAGCCTTTATTTATTGTCTTTTTTTTATGGACTTAAAGGCTGCTCGCTTTGATATTTCAGATTTATAGTCCATGGAAAGAATTTAAAAAGTCCTTCAGACTCAAAAATGTCCTTTAAACAATAATTCACCCCAAATCAAAATTTTGTCATTATGTCCTATTTTCATTTATCTGTTCCTTGAAAGTGCCATAAGTGCTTTCTTATGGAATTACAAGTTGAGTGTTTCTGATTGTTGACCAATCAGAAATGCTCTCAAGCTGTCCATAATTTTGAGTGTTTGTTTTTTTGTCGTTGGAAAAGAGAGAACTGCATCTATTTATTCTGATTTGATTTTCCAGATTTATAGTTCATGGTGATAATTTGTGTGTCAAAAACTGAGAAGGGGGAGAAGGGGCTTTTTTGTTGGTTCATGTACCCTTTGCTCCAATACTTACTACCTGAAAAGGGATGAACTTCACAGCAGACAGTGATTGATACACAGTGACAGCAGGAGACGGGACACTAAGGACACATTAAAGAGAGAGATGAAAGAGGAATTACAGGTAAGAAATGGAAGCAAGATTACTGATTCATAATTTTGGAGCAATGAGGGTCAAAACACCAGCTTTTATACTATGAAAACCTTTCAACGAATCAATTATTCCACATGCTTAACGCTTTTATGATCTAACAACTATACACGCACAGCGATATTTAAGGCAGAGATATTGGGAGAAAGTGAATTTAAGGAGTGTGTCATTTCATTCATTGTGAATGCTTAATTTCAGAATCCATTAAAAGCTCTATAAAATATTTTACTACACAAAAATCTGTGTCAGGTGCTGTTTATTTGTTTTTTGATCATGGAGTATTCAGTCACAGATGGATGCTTTTTCTTACAGACTAATGCACAACAATCTGAGCTGGGAGTGCCAGAATATACAGTACTAATGGTGTGGAATAAAATAAAACTGCACAAGTCATATTTGTTGTGTGTATATAGCAAGTGAAGTTTATATTTACAAATACCTACAAAATAATGTATTTTATTATATATGGGCCTGTAAACAGGTCTCAGATCTCCAGAGTCGTGATTACTATTTCTGTTAACCCAGCTAACAGGGAACATTCTCATGATGCTTTTTAAAAGTTATATAAATGTTAGGATACAACGCTCTCAAAGTAATGTTTATGGAGCATTCTTATAACTTCATTAATGTTTGATAAACACGTTCTCATTAAAGAAAAACATTCTGAGATCAGCATTCTCAAAACAACGTACTTCAGTGTTCTAAGAATTATTTTTGTAACCTTTCATTATTATAATGACAACAACAACAACAACAAAAAATTGACATTTTAATGTCAATTAAAATATATAATATTAGAATATACAAAAAAAAAAAAAAAACATTTATTAAAAAAAATAAAGTTAGTAGAACACTGTAAGAAATGTTTTTTGTCACATCTTAATCTTTGAACGATTAATTGCCGCTTTGAACGATTACGTAATTGTGGCATCCATAATTGTAATTGCGATTAGAAATTCGATTAATTGTGCAGCCCTACTTCAAAACTTAACAAATGTAATAAAATGACATTTAAAAGGAGCCACAGAAAAAGTGCACTCTATTAAAATATTATTAAATGAGGATTAATGGTATGTTTATTTGATCTTTCAGTTTTGAAATAGCACATTCAACTTGGCACAGACGCATTTAAAGTTGCCACTTTAACTTTTGTCTCCTTTGAAGATTTTAAGCTCTGTGCTTCAAAAAGCAACTCTTGTGTTTGTCAGGGAAGCTCTGTGGTGGAACACAGGTGAGCGCAGCCAACTTCACTCATCCACTCCAGCTAAATTCAGTTCAATACCGGCCTGAGGCTGAGGAAGACACTTCCACTAAACTCTACATGCTGGTGAGATCCGCTGGGAGTTTAGAGTGGAAATGCTTCTGTCATGTATCAAGCTGACACATCTCACAGAGTTCCTCCTCTGGCTGTACATCTCTTGACACAAATACATGCATTACAGGATTCCTTCACTCTTTCTGTACCTGTAATCTGATAACACGTTATTATCTATAATTAATGCAAACAATTGTGAACCTTTAGTATTGTGCCAGTGGTTATTGGTTTAAATCCTGAGCTCAGAACAGTGGGAAAAGCTTAGCCAGCATCATTATTACAAGGACATTGTATTAATATGTTGGGTAAGAATAATAAACTCGCATTTTTATGAATGCATGAGTTATCATCATATTACAAGATGAGCATATGAATGATTTTTTTATTAGTAATTTTATATATAAAGAGTTCATTTGCAAAAACCGATAACTTGTTTTTCAGAAATCTCATTTTTTTATTGCGTATTCCAAGTATTATCAATCAAACTGCAGTTGGGTTGTTTTGATTAAGTAATAATAACTTAAACAAATACAGGAAATTTACCAAATTAAAGTTCTTTGAAAGTGTTTTTTTTTTTTTTACATATTTAACGTTTGTTTTATAGCAAAAGCAGATAACTCCACATTTCATGTTTTAGAGTTAAAAAAAAAAACACTGGTTTAATCTTTGCAATCTCCTCAGATGACAATGTAGATGTTGTTGTGATCATAAACTGTATGGATGTGATCACACGCAATAAACAGAGCTTTTCCCTCTCCATTGTAACGCGCTGCTTTTGCAAGGTTCCGTGAAAACGTTTCAGCTTTTATTTTCCTTTTTCGCCCTGAAGAAGATATCACAGCTTCATCAAGTTTTCAAAGTGAAAGTAGCCTTGTCACCTGACCTGAATACAGTGCGCTGATTCGCTAAAATGGACTTATCGGTTTCTGTTCAAAAACAACAAGGGCCCTTTGGGCTTCTGCTGTAAAACGTGAACTCGCGAAAGTGGACAAAATCGTCTTTTTTGACAAAACGTGTTTAGAGTTCAGATCGCGCTATATGTGGAGAATAATGCACGGCAATCAGCTCTTTTTCTTTTTTTAAAGTGGCGTTTATCGGTTTTTGTATTTTTTAAATTAACTCTTCATATTTATTAATACATTTAAATTTTTTATTAAAAATTTAATTTTTTTAATTAAAAAATGTAATTATTTTTATGTATTCGATGATTTTTTTTTTTTTCTTTTATTATTTAATTATTTTGCTGTGCCCTCAATATACCTTTTTATATTGGCGGTTTTGCTAAATCACTTTAACTAACAAAAAACATTTTCTTAATGACATCATCTTCCAGGAAGTGACATCATTTTGGCAGAACAACAAAGCACAGTAAGTATTTAGTTAGTTGTTTGACATTATGTGGTTTTAGTTGGTTTGTGTCACTCTCAAACATCCATCCTGTTTTAAAATACAGTGTCGTGATGTTGAATATTCATGGCTTGTTTTTGTCTTTTACAAATACAGTATTGTATAGACCACTCATTGCCCAACAACACACTGTTTTTAGTCAATGCCAGTGAATGATTATCAAGCAGAATGGATGATCCGGCCACCAATAAAGAGCAAAGCAGACAGTTTAAGATATTTTGTCACAGGCTGTCAGATCTTTGCATAGACATCTAAAAAAATCTGCTATAAAAGCTGGAATCGATTTTTTGCATTTCCATTAAAATTCACTTGAGTCAGATCTCTGGCATCATAAAAGCCCAGAATCGAAAAGAATCCTGCATATTTTAAAGACGCATATATAAAACCTTGCAGGGAGGCATTTTCAAGTGCATATTATACACCTCAAAAAAATTATGTCTGCTGCTTGTTTAATTAAAATGAGATAATGAGACTCTCTAACATTTTGACAATTTCATTGCTTTCAATCAAACTATGATAATTAATATAGTTGCATTAATTTAAACCAGACAGTTCACAGAATGCTTTGCATGAAACTGGATCCAAAAAGTAAATGTTTTTATGAAGTATTTGAAAAGAAGGACATGTGTTAGAGTTTAATGTTCTGTAATGTGAGAATTTAAAGAAGAGGTTTTATGTAGTAGATTTTTGCAGTCCACCTTTGTGTTGAAGAGTGGCGTTTGTGCACAGCATTGCACGATTGCTGTATACTAAATTCAACACACTGACAAGTTTTGTTGTTGTTGTTGTTTTTGCTAAGTATGAAACCTTTTTGCATGTTAGTGTGTGCTCGCCATCCAGCTAACAAAAATTTATCCTAAGAATATTTTGCCTATGTACCCATTAAAGGGGTCATATGATGCGATTTAAATTTTTCCTTTCTCTTTGGAGTGTTACAAGCTCTTGGTGCATAAAGAAGATCTGGAAAGTTGAAAAGACTAAAGTCTCAAATCCAAAGAGATATTCTTTATAAAAGTTAAGAATCAACCACGCCTACCTAAAACGGCTCGTTCTAACACGCCCCCACATGTCTACATCACGATGTGGGAAGATTTGCATAATGCTGCCCAAATGTTCACGCAAAGAAAGAAGGCGTAACTTTTATTCTCCGGCCGGACAGGGCATCATCACAGTATGGTAGGGGCGTAACATTTCTGTCACACGCTTGAGGTATTCATAATCAGGCCAATCATAACGCACTGGATAGCTGGCCAATCACAGCACACCTTGCTTTTCAGACCGATGAGCTTTGTAAAAATCCACGTGTTTCAGAAAGGCGGGCATAGAGGAGAAACAATAATGTACAGTATGTGGAAAATAATGTGTTTTTTAACCTTAAACCGCATAAACACATTTCATTACACCAAATACACCAAATAATGTTCTTTTTAGCAGCATCATATGACCCCTTTAAGTTATAAAAAAGTTATTTCTGATATTCTCTGAACAAACAAAATGTCCTTTTTTTAATGTTTTAAAAATGTTTTTATTTGGTTATATGAATGTTAAGGGAATGCTGAATATTACTGTTGAACGTTCTCTGAACGTTCTGAAAGGAGTAGTAACATTTAAAAAATGTTAGACGAACATCCAACTCAAACATTTAAGGAAACAAGTTTCACGAATAAGCATTAACGTTTTGAGAACATTTTTAACCAGATGACTTTGAACAAACATTCTGTTAATGTTACTGCAAGAACGTTTGCTCATAACTTAAAATAACATTTTGAGAACGTTTCCTTGTTAGTTCAATTGAAAGAAACTATTTTAATTAGATTATTGGCATTTACTCATCTCCATTTACACTTTAAAAGGTATTTAAATAAAGAGTCTACATGGTAATTTTATGTTAAGAATTCGTTATTGATTTATTGGCCAGAGTCATATCAAGAAACCAGAATATTACAGATATTTGAGGGTGGGTTATTTTAATATGCAACCGACCCAGAAAACCTTAGCATCTGCATAGCAATTCCCTGACAACCTGCTCAAGATTTCTTTAACTAATTTGTGTAATATTGAATTTGAATAAAATGAGCTGTTTTTCCAAGGACGTAGAATTATAAGAATGTTGACATTGAGTTTAGACTGCACTTTTCAAGAATCAGTTGTTTTTTTGCTTAAACCTAATAAAAGACAAATGCAGAAAACATTATGATGTGCAAACAAACATAGTGTCATCCACCTTGATTTAGCCTTAACTAACACAACGACTAAAGAACAATTTGGTGATGCTTTTACCATGCAACTTCAAAGTGCAGAATATGACTAATGGTGTATCATAAACATAAATAGCAATGAGAAAATATAATGGCTTATTTTTTATTATAAAACACACTCAAGCATTTGAGGATCCATTTAAAAGTCTAATAACCCCTAGAAGGTATTAAATCTTATTTAATAGGGCCAATAGACAAAACATCATCAAAAATAGAGAGCTAATCAGTGTTACTAACATGAGGCTTGAAATAATGACATCTTCTGTATGCTTCGCTCTGTCTCATCGGGTGCTCATTAAAATTAAAATGAGAATATGAAACACCAGCCACATTCATGTATCTCTGTAATGGTGATTTGTAGAAATGTGATACAAAATATAAATGCAATGCAATCATTTAAAAGCAAATCTCACTGAATAACTCTGAAAGGTAATGACATCAACAATAACGGAAAACTGTTAGGGCTGTAAACTGATTGTGAAAATTTGCATTGCTTGAGAATAGCAGAATTTTGTTAAACAGAAATTAAATAGTATTTTTTACATTCAATAACTTGTTTTCATTATATTGTCTGTTTAAATGATGATGCATATTTTATAGACGGAAATGTTTTAGGTTTTCCTCCTTTTTTTTTTTAAGGCCAGATGAACCTCTTACAAACAGATCATTGTTTAATTGAAGTTAAATTTGTATGCATAATCTCGGAAAAGAAAGAAAATCTTACTTGTCATTTTTACAGCAGTGTACATGATTTGAAACAAACAATAATTAAATTAGTAGGACATTTCACAATCTGACTTAAATGTAACAATCAGAAGTAGTTTTTTCCCCCTATCTTGTACACTTGTGATTTTCCTCGTCAAAAAAAAAAAGGATTATACATTTCTTATTATTACAAAATATCTTGTTTTCTTTCAGTTACAGGTTTTATATCTCTTTTTGGAACTGATTGATCAAAGTCCTCATTGATGTAAGCTTATGCACCTCAGTTTTTGATTAAAAAAACATTATTTGTGGATCATTTTGGCAATGTTCACTCAAAAACTGAGTTGCATAAGCTTAGATTAATGAGGCCAAAGATCAATCAGTTCCAAAAACAAACACAAAACCCCAGATAACTGAAAGAAAACAAGCTGGCAAAAAGATTGAATCCAAAATTTGGCAATAATACAGCATAATGATTTACAAGCAATTTTCTAAATGTGGGCCATGCATTTTTGACTAGGAATATACCAAATTATGTAAAGGATTTTCAGCACAGCACAAGGGTTAAATATATTGTTAAAATTTGCATTGCTTGAGAATAGCAGAATTTTGTTAAACAGAAATGAAATAGTATTTTTTACATTCAATAACTTGTTTTCATTATATTGTCTGTTTAAATGATGATGCATATTTTATAGACGGAAATGTTTTAGGTTTTCCTCCTTTTTTTTTTTTAAGGCCAGATGAACCTCTTACAAACAGATCATTGCTTAATTGAAGTTAAATTTGTATGCATAATCTCGGAAAAGAAAGAAAATCTTACTTGTCATTTTTACAGCAGTGTACATGATTTGAAACAAACAATAATTAAATTAGTAGGACATTTCACAATCTGACTTAAATGTAACAATCAGAAGTAGTTTTTTCCCCCTATCTTGTACACTTGTGATTTTCCTCGTCAAAAAAAAAAAGGATTATACATTTCTTATTATTACAAAATATCTTGTTTTCTTTCAGTTACAGGTTTTATATCTCTTTTTGGAACTGATTGATCAAAGTCCTCATTGATGTAAGCTTATGCACCTCAGTTTTTGATTAAAAAAACATTATTTGTGGATCATTTTGGCAATGTTCACTCAAAAACTGAGTTGCATAAGCTTAGATTAATGAGGCCAAAGATCAATCAGTTCCAAAAACAAACACAAAACCCCAGATAACTGAAAGAAAACAAGCTGGCAAAAAGATTGAATCCAAAATTTGGCAATAATACAGCATAATGATTTACAAGCAATTTTCTAAATGTGGGCCATGCATTTTTGACTAGGAATATACCAAATTATGTAAAGGATTTTCAGCACAGCACAAGGGTTAAATATATTACACATACAGTTTAGAGCAGTGAATTCACACATATGATGTTTGTGATTAAAAAGCATTTCATTTCTTTCAGACAAGGGAAATTCAGTGCTATAGGAGCAATGTTTATGCACTGTGACAAGCCATTGCCATCCAGTGTGATGTCAGTAGTTCTTGGTCACAATAAGATGCAATGTGAACGTGAACAGTCAAAAGTCTGGTTATGAGAGACAAATCCAAAGGTAAAGTCATTTGAAGCAGGTTGTCAGTACCTCTTCCCGTTCGCTGTCAATCAGTCGCACTCGTTGATTCAACGGCCATGCTGTCATGCCCGATGCCCCGCCGTCATAAAAATCTCATGAGTGTCTGTTTGCTTGTTCCAGATCCAGCACTAGTCATTTCGAATAGGTTCAAAGCCATCTCGTCTGTAGTGTGAGTCACAAAGGGAAACTCAGCGGGCATGTAAAATGTGCTCTACAATATGCATTCAAAAAGAAAGACAGATAGTCTGACACCAGTTCGACACAAAGTCCAGAGGAAAGGATCAAAATACAGCAGTGGATTTGCTGGATGATCTACCAACCCCCGAGGCAAGTTTCAGCTACAACTTCTGTTTCCTGCTGTGGAAGGAGAAACATTGCCCCGAGCTTCCCTGGAAATCACACAGAGAACCAAAACCAAAGCCGAACAGCTACTGTCCCCGAACACACTCCAAGGATCCAACGCTTCCACGAATCAAAGAGACCAGAGAGGCTAAACTTCCCAATCGGGGCCAAACTAAGAGGCGAGCTAGTCCCCGTATCTTTACAAAGAATCAAGCATTCTGTTTGAACAGAGAAAATGTTGCCTTAAAATGCTTTTTTGTTGTATTGCATCATCGTTTTGATATATACACCAAAATAATAGGTACTGGAGAAGGTTGTGTTGTGACTAAAACGTTAAAACGCTATTTGCTCATAAGGTGGACTTTTTTCACCTTGCGACTTTTTGGATTATTGTGGCTTACGCATCTAGACTTTTTTAGATGCTGTGGGTTTTTTGGGTGATTTCGTAATTTTGTGCATAACAAGGAGCACGATGTAAAGGAGAAATATGAATTGCTGTGATTTATGTGCTACAATCTGTTGAAATTCATCCCACACAACTCAAATGATCTTTTGCCGCCCCCAAACAAAGTGAGCCAAACGTCAGTTCGATGACTTTTTAAACAAAATGCTAAGGTTTGTGTGATATACTCTACATGGTTCAGATGTGATATGAAAATCTATAATAAACGAATCAAATTTGCATGAATGTATCGTATGATATATTCATAATATTCTGTCTTTTTCATTTGATGCATTGTCTGCTATAGCACTTGCACAGACTCATGGATTCCCACTATTAAGTCACTTATGACAAAGAGTGATCTATATTTACAGTAATATTTGCATTCATTTATTATACAGTATATAATTCTCATTGTGTTTGTGTTTGTGCAATTCACTTATGGAACAAATAAAGTGATAAATAATAACAGTAAAATTGAATTAATTACATTTCAATTTCTATAATAATATTTATAATATCCTATCTTTTTCATTTGTTGCATTATTCTATAGTTTAGTGGGCTTGCACATATGCATTCATGGTTGCAACCCCTTCATTCCCAATTTGAAGTTTGTGACCAAAAAAGTGATCAATAATTACTGTAAAATGTTCATTCATTTATTATATGATACATTCATAATATTCTATCGGTTTCATTTGTTGCATTGCATGCTATAGATCAATGCAATCAGCACTTGAAACTTTGCACAGATTCCCAGTTACATTCCTCATTCCCATTGGGAAATGAGTGCAATTCACTTGTGGCAAAAATGAAGTGATCAATAACAGTAAAATTTGCATGTTCATAATATTCTATCTTTTGCATTTGTTCCATTGCATGCTATAGCTCAGTGGATTTAACACTTGCAACAAGTCACTTTTGACAAAAAGTGATCAATAATCACAGTAAAATTTGTATTCATTTGTTTTATATATATATATAAATCTTTCTCTTTCTGATTCAGAGGAAAACCTTGAGATCTTAATGCACAGCTCAGGTATTTCTTATGGCTAGACTTGTCTAGAGCTCCTGCTGAATTTTAAGCTTTGGAAGAAATCACAAGGCAGAAACAATAACAATTTAAACCCTGCCATGTAAAAACAGACCACTGAGAGGGCATGAGTCCACTTTAATATCACAGCTACTGCTCCTGCATGCCAATAAACCAGCTTATGTGTGTGAAATTCAGGTAGCGTACTCTTCACTGCCACACAGAGACAGAAATATAGAAGAGGAACAAGAAAGATATGACAAATCAAGAGAGAAGGAAAAATGCGGGCTGGATTCTGTGCATGAGCGATTGCGAGAGGAAAGTAGGGTAGAGAAGAAGAACACACAAAGCATGCTGCATTTGTAGTTGAATTAATTCATGCCTCTGGCAATAACAAAGCAGAAACAAGCTGATAAGTTCTGACAAGGTGAACAGGCCGTGGCTATAAGCCCCCTTAACCACTGCAGTCGTACCTACAACATTTAAACATACACACACAGGAGCAAACACGCAGAGTAAAAATAGAGACAAAAGACGAAGTTCAAAGAACAGATTGCCAAAAATGAACTGCAGCACTGCAAGCACTGTTTATTTGTATGATTGAACGGTATCTGGTTCACTAAAGATGTACTAAAATGTATACAAATGTCTCTTTTAAATAAAAAGTTATTTTTATAATGAGTATAAATTTACATAAAAATATGTACAAAAAAAGTTGTGTGTTTCTGCTGAAAAGAATGGCAACAAATAAAATACAGTGCTGCAATATTTCAGCATTTAATGACTAAACTGGATTGTGGTTAGTATGGAAGCTTGTTTTCGCCAAGTGATAAAAAAGGTAATTGCGACTTTTTGTCTCATAGTTCTGAATTCTGAATTGTGATCTATAAACCCAGAATTGCGAGATATAAACAGAGAATTTAGAATTGCTGTATAACTGCAATTTGCAAGACATAAACACAGAAAAACATTTGTTAAATATAAAAAAATTATGTTGAAAAAAGAAAATTGTAAAATGTAAAAATAAGTCACAATTACATTTCTTTTTATTCCATGGCAGAAATAAAATATAAAAATAATTTAATAAACAAACAAAACTGTAGGATGTAAACTTAGAAATTCAGAATTGTGAGAAAATCCGAATTCTGAGTTTGTATCAGAATTTTTTTTTTTTTTTCTCAGAACTGTGAGGAAAAAAGGGTTCAAATTGTGAGATAAAAACTAAAAAAAAAGGCAGAATTACGAGATAAAAAGTCATACTTATTTTTTTTAATTCCATGGCAAAAACTGACTTCCATAGTCAATATGATTCAGTATGTTAAACTATCAAGAGATGAGTGAATAAAGTAGAAAATGAATATAGTTGGGGAAAAATACACAAAACTATACAATGCTGAAGAGCCTTCATAATCTTCCAAATTTCTCTTTTTGTGTTGCACTAAAAAACAGCAGCATAAGTTTGGAATGACCTGAAGGTGAGTAAATAATGACAGAATTTTATTTTGGGGGGAACTCTTTTTTTTTTTAATTCTTTCAAAGACGAGTGTTTCTCCATTCATAAAAAAACAGCTCTTGTAATGTGCATGGTGCAAATTATCGCCTATTCAGACGAAAGGACGAACAGAGACCTTCATCTCGGGAATCCTAATGATTGTTTACACGGCCTTGTGTATGTCGATTGGAGCCAATATATGTCATCTCATTAACTTTAATGGACGCAAGAATGCCTCTTTTGAACACATCCCCACAGATATACCTATACCTGGCTATCTCGCTCCACACACTTATATTTTTGACTGTTCTTTATTATGAATAGTGACATAAATCACTGCTGGCAGTCCGGTAAAACCTAAACTCCCATCCAGAAAAGACAGCATGTAAAATTAAGAGATGTAGAGAACAGCAATAAATCTCTCTTGGCTAACCCTCTCTCTGGGAATGAAGTCATCAGTAACTCTTCCACTCTGTCCACTTTATCAGGTACGGTTTTATCTCTGACGGTCCATCATTCTTTCTCTTTCTTGTTCGTGTTGTCCATCCACTCTCTCCTGTCGGGACGTCACATTGAGTAAAACTTAAGACAAAACGACAATGTCACAGTTAATCAGAACATATTTGATGTTCAGTATACTGTTATGTAGAGCAGGATTTTGAGGATTCTCTGTTTTAGAGCACAGCTACTGATATATATAGGCCTATATTTATAATCAGTGAGCTCAACTGATTAACAGAGTCAGTTGTTGCAATCACATCTGGTTAGGACAAAACGTTTTGCATTGAAGAGTTTGGTTATTAAATCATACTTGGTTACGACTCTTTCTGCAGGTTACATAGTCAATCCAGTAGGTGACGATAAATTACTGTAAAATTAGCGAGGCATTTATTACAGATTCCTTTAAAAACACTGGTTCATTCAAGAATGCTTCAACAATGGCTGCGTCTGAAATCGCATACTCTCTTGAGTAATAAAGAATTACTTGCTGACTGCTAAATAAGTATCTACATAGGCGGAGCGTGTGTAAGGCTTAGCCTTCCCATGGCCACGAGGTCTTGGGGCAAAAATGCCACTAAATTGGACAAAAATGCCCCTGCACAAACAAATTAAATTTATTACGTCTGTCACTAACAAAGTGCAAATGAATAGAAAGTGTCGATTGCACATTATATTACGATTTGCTTATGTTGCACCATATTTCATTTTAGGCGTTTTTACAGTGTTGCGCATTATAACCAATCAAACACAATTCTGTTGAGCTTAGGAATGTAATGGCCAATCAGAGGCATTCAGATGAGTCATCGCTGAAACTCATCAGCTTTTTCGAACGCACGTTCGAATGACTGAATTCCGCAAATTCTCTCATCATAAACCACAAAGCGCAGATGTACGTACAATGTAAGTAAGGGATTCATTTCGCAGTGTAGACAGCTTCATTGATTATAACGATAGTTTTGTTTGTTTTTTCAGAGTGCGATAGATCAAAGTTAGTGATAATGTCATTTCTGTACATAATTTATTCGCCGTTTGAATAATCATGGGAAGGAAACTAATGTTTTAATTAAACTGTATTCACACTAAATACAAATTCAGTCCCATTAAACATTTTATTAGCCTATATGACACCCATGTCTGGTTCTTGCCTAAAAAGATAGGTTTATGATGTTTGTAGTTAATAGATTTGGCTGCTTTTAGCCTTACCCTGGAGTTGGTTCACCCTCCGCCTATGAGTATCTATATAGCATGAATGTGTTTAGTATGAAGGTAATCGGGACATACAGTACTACATTTGCTATGTTGTCATTATCACGTGGCCTACTAGCGTTGCTTTACTGCCACAAATCATATATACACACGTTGAAAACTGGCTGGAAGAAGTAGGTCATCCAGGTACTTTTTGCCGACTCTTTCATGAGTACTGTGAATTCGGACATACTTTTTTTGTCACATACTGTACTGTTTTTTTTGTTTCGTTTTTTGCACACTATATAGTAGGGAAGTATGCGATTTCGGATGCAGCCAATGTCTTTATTATAGTAATATAACCCCAGTTTCAGAGTCCATCATCATATACCACGATAAGTAACCTACGCAAGAACGCTTCCATGTCACAATTGAATTTGCTCTCGGTATATCATCACAACTACTTCACAGAGAACGAGTCACAGGAAAAAAATAACAGCAGGAGAAATTGCACAACAAAGACAGCACTTACACCCAGAAGGAAAAAACACTTTAACAACTCAAAAAGAGAGAGAGAGAGCAGCATCAAAAGAAAAGGATGAAAGAGGCCAGTGAGGACGCAGGCAGGAACAAGCCTTCACCGCTCACATGAAAGCAAGGGGAAAATGATCCAGGGTGAGTTTTGCGCTCCTGAGGTGAGAAGGGAAACGAGCCTTTACACCCACACGTGTCTTTCCACTTGAAGCGATAGAACGTTCTTCAGAGATTAATCACCATGATGTATGGCCACATCTCATTAATAAATGAAAGGCAGAACAACAACAGAAAAAAAGACTCATTAGAACAGAGGCTATTCGGAATAGCGTACTACAGTGTTACTGCAGTATGCATACGATGTCTGTGTTATTTTATATCATTGGGATACTGTTATAGTTTTATTAATCTTTTGAATCAGTGTTTATATTTTCTGTTTTTATTTTAATATTATTTAAAGTTAAAGCATTGGTGTTTTTGTCATTTTTAATCATTTTTTTATGTTATTTCAGTTTTGTTTGTTTTAGTACATAAAGTTAAATTTACTGAAAATGAGCTGAAGCAGTAGCCACCTTTTTTATTGTTCTATTTCAGTTAAAGTGTATTTTATTTTCAAATCATTTTTTAAGTGTTCTACTTTTAGATCAAAACATCACAACAATCCACAAGTAATCCACATGACTCCAAAAAACAAACAAACAAACAAACTGTGTTTTAACTTAAAACAATCGCTTCTGGCCAAAATACAAATACTGTACATATTCCATAATAACACTTCCAACACTTCCTTCAGTGAAAAATTGCATCCCCTGTTACGTTGTCCTCTAACGTCAAAATCCACCAAAATATACTTTTCACTTGTAAACAGTACTTTGAATGAGCTTATTTCTCTCCTGATTCAGATGAGAACTTTTTTTTTTCTTTAAATCTATATTTATTTATTACTGGAGATAGCAGATAGAGGATTATTGTGATCATCAGATTATTGTTTTCATCAGATTGGACTCTCATTCTGACGGCACCCATTCACTGCAGAGGATCCATTGGTGAGCAAGTGATATAATGCTACATTTCTCCAGATCTGTTCTGATGAAGAAACAAATTAATCTATATCTCGGATTGGCCTGAGGATGAGTACATTTTCAGCAATTTTTTGTTTTTGAGTGAACTATTCCTTTAATCAATACGGTATTTACTGTTAGAAGAACCTGAATAAAGATTCAAAAGACGTTGCATTATTATGGCAGATGAGTACATTTCTATTATTCAATATAGGTTCAGTATAGACAAACCCCTTGTCCAAATACCCACACTAGCGGTCTTTGCACTTGACCACTTGACTACTTTTACTATTTGGGTCAAGTGTTAAAGTGAGGATGAAGACCACAAGTGTGTGTAGAATTTTTCATTACCTGATGGGACACACTTATAGTGTTGTAAAAATGTAAGTGTTTACATAGATTTATTTTTATTTTAAATACTTTGTATTTAATTTTTTTACATTCAACTTCTAAATGTCTGTTCAGTAGTTTCTATAACATGACACAATTTAATTTGTGGTACTTCTAATTAAGTGATGAAAAGCAGCTGCAATATTACGCAGCGCCTGAAAATAGGCTAACTTCCATCAACATAACCAACGTTACCACCTGCTTGCACAGGGAGCCTGCTGGGGACTATTTTCAGGCACTGCGTAATATCATTGCGCCTGCTGCACCCATGGTGCGGCAGCAAAGTTCTTTGATTTTTACGCCGGAATGAGAGTATAGTTCCTAGACATATCGGCCTAGAAAATCCACAACTTTTGCTTTTCCGTCAGTCTTAGTACACGATGTTTTAATTCTTTCAAAGACGAGTGTTTCTCCATTCATAAAAAAACAGCTCTTGTAATGTGCATGGTGCAAATTATCGCCTATTCAGACGAAAGGACGAACAGAGACCTTCATCTCGGGAATCCTAATGATTGTTTACACGGCCTTGTGTATGTCGATTGGAGCCAATATATGTCATCTCATTAACTTTAATGGACGCAAGAATGCCTCTTTTGAACACGTTCCCACAGATATACCTATACCTGGCTATCTCGCTCCACACACTTATATTTTTGACTGTTCTTTATGATGAATAGTGACATAAATCACTGCTGGCAGTCCGGTAAAACCTAAACTCCCATCCAGAAAAGACAGCATGTAAAATTAAGAGATGTAGAGAACAGCAATAAATCTCTCTTGGCTAACCCTCTCTCTGGGAATGAAGTCATCAGTAACTCTTCCACTCTGTCCACTTTATCAGGTACGGTTTTATCTCTGACGGTCCATCATTCTTTCTCTTTCTTGTTCGTGTTGTCCATCCACTCTCTCCTGTCGGGACGTCACATTGAGTAAAACTTAAGACAAAACGACAGAATGTCACAGTTAATCAGAACATATTTGATGTTCAGTATACTGTTATGTAGAGCAGGATTTTGAGGATTCTCTGTTTTAGAGCACAGCTACTGATATATATAGGCCTATATTTATAATCAGTGAGCTCAACTGATTAACAGAGTCAGTTGTTGCAATCACATCTGGTTAGGACAAAACGTTTTGCATTGAAGAGTTTGGTTATTAAATCATACTTGGTTACGACTCTTTCTGCAGGTTACATAGTCAATCCAGTAGGTGACGATAAATTACTGTAAAATTAGCGAGGCATTTATTACAGATTCCTTTAAAAACACTGGTTCATTCAAGAATGCTTCAACAATGGCTGCGTCTGAAATCGCATACTCTCTTGAGTAATAAAGAATTACTTGCTGACTGCTAAATAAGTATCTACATAGGCGGAGCGTGTGTAAGGCTTAGCCTTCCCATGGCCACGAGGTCTTGGGGCAAAAATGCCACTAAATTGGACAAAAATGCCCCTGCACAAACAAATTAAATTTATTACGTCTGTCACTAACAAAGTGCAAATGAATAGAAAGTGTCGATTATGTTTATGTTGCACCATATTTCATTTTAGGCGTTTTTACAGTGTTGCGCATTATAACCAATCAAACACAATTCTGTTGAGCTTAGGAATGTAATGGCCAATCAGAGGCATTCAGATGAGTCATCGCTGAAACTCATCAGCTTTTTCGAACGCACGTTCGAATGACTGAATTCCGCAAATTCTCTCATCATAAACCACAAAGCGCAGATGTACGTACAATGTAAGTAAGGGATTCATTTCGCAGTGTAGACAGCTTCATTGATTATAACGATAGTTTTGTTTGTTTTTTCAGAGTGCGATAGATCAAAGTTAGTGATAATGTCATTTCTGTACATAATTTATTCGCCGTTTGAATAATCATGGGAAGGAAACTAATGTTTTAATTAAACTGTATTCACACTAAATACAAATTCAGTCCCATTAAACATTTTATTAGCCTATATGACACCCATGTCTGGTTCTTGCCTAAAAAGATAGGTTTATGATGTTTGTAGTTAATAGATTTGGCTGCTTTTAGCCTTACCCTGGAGTTGGTTCACCCTCCGCCTATGAGTATCTATATAGCATGAATGTGTTTAGTATGAAGGTAATCTGGACATACAGTACTACATTTGCTATGTTGTCATTATCACGTGGCCTACTAGCGTTGCTTTACTGCCACAAATCATATATACACACGTTGAAAACTGGCTGGAAGAAGTAGGTCATCCAGGTACTTTTTGCCGACTCTTTCATGAGTACTGTGAATTCGGACATACTTTTTTTGTCACATACTGTACTGTTTTTTTTGTTTCGTTTTTTGCACACTATATAGTAGGGAAGTATGCGATTTCGGATGCAGCCAATGTCTTTATTATAGTAATATAACCCCAGTTTCAGAGTCCATCATCATATACCACGATAAGTAACCTACGCAAGAACGCTTCCATGTCACAATTGAATTTGCTCTCGGTATATCATCACAACTACTTCACAGAGAACGAGTCACAGGAAAAAAATAACAGCAGGAGAAATTGCACAACAAAGACAGCACTTACACCCAGAAGGAAAAAACACTTTAACAACTCAAAAAGAGAGAGAGAGAGCAGCATCAAAAGAAAAGGATGAAAGAGGCCAGTGAGGACGCAGGCAGGAACAAGCCTTCACCGCTCACATGAAAGCAAGGGGAAAATGATCCAGGGTGAGTTTTGCGCTCCTGAGGTGAGAAGGGAAACGAGCCTTTACACCCACACGTGTCTTTCCACTTGAAGCGATAGAACGTTCTTCAGAGATTAATCACCATGATGTATGGCCACATCTCATTAATAAATGAAAGGCAGAACAACAACAGAAAAAAAGACTCATTAGAACAGAGGCTATTCGGAATAGCGTACTACAGTGTTACTGCAGTATGCATACGATGTCTGTGTTATTTTATATCATTGGGATACTGTTATAGTTTTATTAATCTTTTGAATCAGTGTTTATATTTTCTGTTTTTATTTTAATATTATTTAAAGTTAAAGCATTGGTGTTTTTGTCATTTTTAATCATTTTTTTATGTTATTTCAGTTTTGTTTGTTTTAGTACATAAAGTTAAATTTACTGAAAATGAGCTGAAGCAGTAGCCACCTTTTTTATTGTTCTATTTCAGTTAAAGTGTATTTTATTTTCAAATCATTTTTTAAGTGTTCTACTTTTAGATCAAAACATCACAACAATCCACAAGTAATCCACATGACTCCAAAAAACAAACAAACAAACAAACTGTGTTTTAACTTAAAACAATCGCTTCTGGCCAAAATACAAATACTGTACATATTCCATAATAACACTTCCAACACTTCCTTCAGTGAAAAATTGCATCCCCTGTTACGTTGTCCTCTAACGTCAAAATCCACCAAAATATACTTTTCACTTGTAAACAGTACTTTGAATGAGCTTATTTCTCTCCTGATTCAGATGAGAACTTTTTTTTTTCTTTAAATCTATATTTATTTATTACTGGAGATAGCAGATAGAGGATTATTGTGATCATCAGATTATTGTTTTCATCAGATTGGACTCTCATTCTGACGGCACCCATTCACTGCAGAGGATCCATTGGTGAGCAAGTGATATAATGCTACATTTCTCCAGATCTGTTCTGATGAAGAAACAAATTAATCTATATCTCGGATTGGCCTGAGGATGAGTACATTTTCAGCAATTTTTTGTTTTTGAGTGAACTATTCCTTTAATCAATACGGTATTTACTGTTAGAAGAACCTGAATAAAGATTCAAAAGACGTTGCATTATTATGGCAGATGAGTACATTTCTATTATTCAATATAGGTTCAGTATAGACAAACCCCTTGTCCAAATACCCACACTAGCGGTCTTTGCACTTGACCACTTGACTACTTTTACTATTTGGGTCAAGTGTTAAAGTGAGGATGAAGACCACAAGTGTGTGTAGAATTTTTCATTACCTGATGGGACACACTTATAGTGTTGTAAAAATGTAAGTGTTTACATAGATTTATTTTTATTTTAAATACTTTGTATTAAATTTTTTTACATTCAACTTCTAAATGTCTGTTCAGTAGTTTCTATAACATGACACAATTTAATTTGTGGTACTTCTAATTAAGTGATGAAAAGCAGCTGCAATATTACGCAGCGCCTGAAAATAGGCTAACTTCCATCAACATAACCAACGTTACCACCTGCTTGCACAGGGAGCCTGCTGGGGACTATTTTCAGGCACTGCGTAATATCATTGCGCCTGCTGCACCCATGGTGCGGCAGCAAAGTTCTTTGATTTTTACGCCGGAATGAGAGTATAGTTCCTAGACATATCGGCCTAGAAAATCCACAACTTTTGCTTTTCCGTCAGTCTTAGTACACGATGTAACTACAGAAGAGTCCAGTTTTAAATAGGAAAAATATTTTATTCATTTTTGAGCGAGATGCTAACGGTCTAATCAGATTCAATGATCTATGCTAAGCTACAGCTAAAAGTGCTACCGTCAGACCCGGAGATCGGCTGAATGGATTCGAAAACGGTAAAATTCAACTGTTTAACTCTAGGGGAGTTGGAAAATGAGCCTATTTTCAAAAATAGTGGAGTGTTCCTTTAAGACTTGAGACAGTCTTGCACACTTACTTCCTGTCGTGCGCATGCTCTCTCAAGTGGCCAAGACCGCAAGTGTGAGTATTTGGACAAGGCAAAAAAGTAGTACTATCACATTAATTTTATTGTTGCTCCAGAGCTGGTGGGGGCAGCAGATAGCTAATGCTGTCATTTCAGTTGTCTAGTAAGACAAATAGGAGCCAGTGAAGCAAAAAGCATACGAGGTTCGCAACGGTTAAGGCTAGAAGGCATACAGCAAAAACTACTGGGCATGCGCACATCAATATAGCGCATTTTTTCTCACACTGTACAACAATAATTACTATATTTGCATTATTGTAAGGCGTAGGTGTAGACATAAATAAAGCACAGTTTAATAGGTAAAAAAATCTATTTATTGTTAGCTTCCGGTTCGCAACCCACCATAAAATCAAAAGAAGAAGAAGTATGTGATTACTCAGTGCACCTGTGAAAACAGACAATATTTGATCAGGAATCCTTCAGTCATGAAGAGACATGCTCTTGTAAGTTACAGTGATACAAATGTGATGTGATTGTGTTTTGGGAGTTGACATTTCACCTAGGCTGTATTGACATCTATGGAGGAATTTCAACATGTGCATCACGAGGACACTACATTGGCTAGTGTTTATAAAAAAAATAGATACTTTTTTTTAAAGATTTAATGATTTATTTTAGAAATGTTGAAGTCCCTTGTCAAATTGGCAGTTACAGTAACCCTTGACTGGAGTCACATCACCTGTTATATGTAATTTTGAGCTGTATGGGATGTGGCGCTACCAACCTCAGAGGAAAATAAGGGTTTCTCTCAGTTTCTTTATCCTCATGCCTTTTGAGATTGAAGTCAACCATCAGTGACAGGTGACAATTGACTACATTGTAAACAAAACCCAAATGCTGCACAGTGAATTCCCCTGTAGTATATGTATGTGCTTGACTGAAGTGCTAAAATGAATTCGAGATGCAGTCACTTTGGGTTTGGCTCAGTTGCATAAGATTTGATTGCATAGTGCTTTTTATTTTTTTTTTAAATTAATATAGCAACAAATACAGTGCAAATGCACAACAAACCACTCTGGACAGGGTAGCTGTTTCCTTGCATGACCTACTGATTGGGCAGCGCAATATTGCATTTTAATGTCATATTCACATGTGTCATGTTTAAATATGGCATGCATGTATTAATATATTGGAACAAATATTAAACTGTAAAAAAAATTAAAAAATTGTGTAGGCCTATTTAACTCCCCTACTATACTTGATTGGGGGGGGGGGGGGGGGGGCGTTTTAATTCTTAATTATTGTTTCCCCCTCAGTATCACTTTCCTGTGTCTTTTGTAATAGCATGACCCACTTAGGCCCTGCTGGTATATTTACATTTATATTTATTCATTTAGCAGATGTTTTATCCAAAGTGACTTACAAATTAGAATAATACAAGCAGAAGTAATTAATCCAAGGGAAGCAACAATAAAAGCAGTATAATTACACCAAATTTACATAAATACAAATCAAAGGGAAGTGTGTATATGTGTATTTATTTATTAAAAGGCTGGTTAGTCAAGTGCCCCCCCGAAGGAGATTCTGCTATTCAGATGGTGTCTAGGTCGTTCCACCACTGAGGGACAGTAAGTGTGAAGGATTGTGAAAGTGACCTTGTCCCAGGCTGTGATGGTGATTTCTCTGGAACTGAGTTCCCGTGATCAAAGTTGTCAGATTTCACATACGCCCATCGAGATGAATGAGAGTGCTAACGGCTAGCTCTCTCCAGGTATTTTAGATCTCCTTGAGGAAATCAACTGTACAAACATCAGTTAGTATTAGAATTGATGACAAGTGTGTGTGCATTTGTCTGTGTGTGTGTGTGTGTCTAAAACATTCAGTCTGGATTGATCATATTACTCCCTCATAATAAGAATATATATATATACATATATATATATATATATATATATATATATATATATATATATATATATATACAGTATATATATCTCATAACACAATCTCTCAGTTAACTCGTTTTTTTCTATCCTGTTTATGTTTTTGCCATTGTGTATTCCAACAATATACACGATCAGGGAAAAGTGTGGAATAATTCAGTTAAAAAAAAAAAAAAAAAGACTTTTTGGAAGACGTCTCTTCTGCTCACCAAGGCTGCATTTATTTTATAAAAAATACAGTAAAACAGTAACATTGTAAAATATCATTACAATGTCAAATAAGTGATTTCTATTGTAAAAAAATTTTATGTAATTTGTTTCTGTGATGCGAAGCTGAATTTTCGACATCATTACTCAATCAATGATCATGAACATTTAACATTGTCACATGATCCTTCAGAAATCCTTTTAATATGCTGATTTGATGTTCAGTTATTATTGGTACTCAGCTATTAATAATGATTCCCATTATAATCAATGCTGAAAATAGTTTATGTTGCTTAATATTTTTTTTTTAAATCATTATTTTCAGGATTCTGTGATGAATAGAAGTTTCAAAAGGATAGCATTTATTTGCAATAGAAAACTTATGTAACTGCATTAAGAGCTGGGGGTGAAAACTTTTGAACATGATGATGTGCAAATTTGTTTCAATTTCTTTTCTTTTTTTTTGCATTTAGTACTATCCTTTAGAAGCTACAGAAGATACTTGCATGTTTCCAAGAAGACAAAGTAAGTATAATTTATCCTGATCTTCAAATTAAAAAAATTGTACACTCCAGTTCTTAATGCATTATGTTTCCTTCCTTCCTATTGAATGGGGTCATTTTTTATTTATTTATTTTTTTAGCTTTTATTTTGTCTTGTAGACTATATGTTAACATATTTTATATAAAATATACATATTATAAAATATACAAATAAACATATGACATATAAACGTAATTATATGTAAGTCAGCATAAAAAATAGCAAAATAACATGCATTTTGCAGCTGAATTTTCGACATCATTACTCAATCAATGATCATGAACATTTAACATTGTCACATGATCCTTCAGAAATCCTTTTAATATGCTGATTTGATGTTCAGTTATTATTGGTACTCAGCTATTAATAATGATTCCCATTATAATCAATGCTGAAAATAGTTTATGTTGCTTAATATTTTTTTTTTAAATCATTATTTTCAGGATTCTGTGATGAATAGAAGTTTCAAAAGGATAGCATTTATTTGCAATAGAAAACTTATGTAACATTATAAATGTCACAAATGCATCCTTGCTGAATAAAAGTATTAATTTCTTCATCTTTTTTAAGCAGTGCCACTGTTATTAAAATTGATTGAGCAGCAAATCAGCATATTAGAATGATTTCTGAAGGAACGCGTAACACTGAAGACTGAAAATTCAGTCAATGAATTGTTTGAAATTGCTTTGAATTGTAAGAATATTTTTACTGTATTTTTAATTGAACAGTTGCGGCCTTGGTGAGCAGAAAAGGCTTATTTCAAAAACATTTAAAAAATCACAATTATTCCAAACCATTTTGAGCACCAGATCATAATTCTGTTGTGCCATTTTATAAAAATGTTTACTTTAATTACATATTATTTTTTTAAGTGTTCCAGAGATCAAATGCTACTGAACATGAATGACCCAGCTGGAGTTTTAGCAGTAGCGTCCCGCGGGGACAGAGGTCAGCGCTGAAGTTCCCGGAAGATGGACTTCATCTGTCAGTACTCCTTCTATTAGTCTTGTCTCATAAATTTCAAAAACATGCTGTGCTTTTTCACCGAATCGCTGTGGTACTGGATGGAAAGGAGCCTGGAGAGAAAGAGAGAGATTAAAGGACGGAGAGATGTGGAGAGACAGAGGGGAAGGTGTAGGGGAACTTTCCGCCCAGGTTAGCAGTAGGCAGGTCAGTCACAGACTAAGGTTTGGAACAATGACAGTGATAGGAATAATATGTTTTATTCAAAAGGATGAAACAGCAAGTGGGGCCGCCGAAGCTCTCAGCGATTCAGACTTCTTGTCATTTGCTGGGGTTCAATTAAGCTGCAAAGTATCAGGTTGACGTGAGGAGAGAGCAAAAGAGGGGAGAGAAGGCAAGGGAAGCCAAGTATATACCGACCCAGCAGCTGAGAGAAACCGAACACAGAAAGAAGGCCACTGATGATTGAAATTCCCTCATTTTCTGAGCGGAAAAAAATGCATAGCTTCCTCTCACATTGCAGGTATCAGCTCGTCTCTTCAAACAAACACTCCTGCCCTACTTCAATGCAGGCTAGAGTTCGGACTACACATTCTATCTCAGCAGGACAACATAAGGTTGTGGTCAAAATTTTACATGCACTCTGCAGAATCTCTGCATGTTATAATATTTATTTAGTACTGTCCTGAAATTGACCCTGTTTAAAAGGTCCACTCAATTCTTAATACTGTGTCGTTACCTAGATGATCCTAGATTTTTGTCCTGAACAGTTTAACTGAATCCTGCAGTTTCCACAAATTATTTGGTATTCCAGCATATTTTGCATATTTGAACTGTTTCAAACAGTGACTATATGATTTTAAGATCCATCTTTTCACAATGATGACAACTGAGGGACTCATACGCAACTATTACAAAAGGTTCAGTTACATTCACTGATGCTCCAAAAAGAGACATGATGCATTAAGAGCTGGGGGTGAAAACTTTTGAACATGATGATGTGCAAATTTGTTTCAATTTCTTTTCTTTTTTTTTGCATTTAGTACTATCCTTTAGAAGCTACAGAAGATACTTGCATGTTTCCAAGAAGACAAAGTAAGTATAATTTATCCTGATCTTCAAATTAAAAAAATTGTACACTCCAGTTCTTAATGCATTATGTTTCCTTCCTTCCTATTGAATGGGGTCATTTTTTATTTATTTATTTTTTAGCTTTTATTTTGTCTTGTAGACTATATGTTAACATATTTTATATAAAATATACATATTATAAAATATACAAATAAACATATGACATATAAACGTAATTATATGTAAGTCAGCATAAAAAATAGCAAAATAACATGCATTTTGCATGATTATAAAATTATGCAGATTCTGCAAGGTGTATGGAAACTTTTGCACCGAACACAGCATCCTGCTTTTCTGAATTCTATGTTCAGAATGGACTATCACAATCTAAAAAATAATAATTCAGTAGCTTTGTAAATATTGTTTTGTACCCAAAAATGAAGTCAATATTTACTCACCCTGAAGTTGTTCCAAACCTGTATGAGTTTCTGTTTTGAGTTTTCTGTTGAACACAAAAGAAGATATTCTGAAGAATGTTGGTAATCAAACAGTTGACGGTAGCCATTGACTTCCATATTTTCCAGAGTATGTAGTTTTAGTATTATTTATGTACCATCATTGTTTTAATGTTTCAGATTGGATGTTTTTAATATTTATTTTTCATTTTAACTGATTTTTAGCAATTTTGTTATGTTACATTGCGTTTTAAAAATGTAGCTTTGTTTATTTATTTAGGTTTCTGTAATTTTATTGCTTTGAAGTAAAGGTATTACACCTATTGCCAAGGCAACATTTAAAAAAAAAAAATTTTTTTTTTCAATTTCAGATTTATGTCAGTTAGTGAAAATTATTTTTAATATATTTAGTTTCAGTTTGATCAGTAACAACACTAATGTTTCATCTTAATTTTTAAGTTAAAGTTTTAGCACTATTATTGTGTGTTTTGTCTATACAGTTTTTATTCCATTTATACTTTGTTATTTTATGGTTTCAGTTTAACTTTTAATAATAAAATAAATGTCACAAATACTGACAGTTTTCAAACTGCCTTAAAATCTAGCCAACCAGACTTTAAGTGTATGAGGGAGTGTTGTGCTTCCACTCATAATCTGCACTAATGTGTGAGGTTGTGCAAAAACACAATTGTATGATTTGTAACAACATTTTTACATTTAAAAATGCAAAATAACTTATTTTTTGTATTTATTTCAGAACTGATTACTTGACATTGTGCATCCATAAACATGCAAGCTAGAGAGGTCACGTGCAACTATGCACACGATGCAGTACGCCAGTATTTAATTTTAAGCATAGATTCATTTTCCAATTCTTCCTCCTCATCCACTGTTTCGGAATCGTCTCTTTCCTTCCTCTCTGACTGGATCACTTCTTGTCCTACTATCCTCTCTGGCTTTGTATACTTGCGCCAGCTCTCCTCCCCCCTCTGGAATTGTGTTCTTCGCACTGCGGAACCGAAATTATTGAATCCGAGGAAGTTTCAATGCATCACAACTATCTCCTCGCACACTCTCTCAGGTTCATTTGCATTCCAGCTGTACGTCAATCGCCCCTCCACTTCCATTTATTCTAACGGTAAAGATAAAGTAGCTGCCAGCAGTACAGTATTTGCAAAATATCATTTTGTATTCTCCCTTTGTCTCTCTCGCCCTCTGCGAAGGGAAAGTTTCCCTCAGTGTGTGAGTACATGCTCATGCATGGGGAAGTGGGTTTTAGTTTCCACAGTTGACCTTAAAAGCTCTGGTCATATGAAAGTTATATATTTTTTTCTCGTGTGTGTGTGTGTGTGTACGCGTTTTTGTGACAAATGAGGACATAAATTTGTATAATGACAAAGGTATGACACGTTTGTTTCTGTGACTTGTGGGGACTTTCCATAGACTTCTATTACTTTTATACTGACCAAACATTATTTTCTATCCCCTAACCCAACCCTAACCCTAAACCTAGCCCTTACTATCCATCACAATGTAACATAAACAAGTACAGACACACACACAGGTTTTCAAAAGTTACATTTGTAATTGTTTTTTTTGTTTTTTTTTGTTTGTTTTTTAAAGAAGTTTCTCATGCTCATCAAGGCTTCATTTATAAAAAAAAAAAAAAAAAAGTAATATTTTGAAATATCATTGCAATTATATGTAATTATATAATTAATTCATATATATATATATATATATATGAATAAGCAGTTCTGAGAAAAATGTCAGAACGGCAAGAATTGTGAAGAATTAATGTGCACAGCACCCCATATTGACAGAAAAACACAGAATTGTTGACATTTTTGCAGATTTGTTCAAAATCCACAGTTTTTTTTTTGTGAGATGAGGGTGAATAGATGACAAACATTTTCATTTTGGGGAGGTTGTTGAACTATAACAGACACACAAGCTGGATTTGAGGTATTGGTCAGTGAAGTGGCTCCTGTCTGACTAATGCCCCCTGCTGGAAAATAATCATCATTCTTTCAATTAAAATGGCTCATGTAGTTTATATACCTCAAAAACGATTTTCTTAATGCAATTGTCTTTTTTAGTAAGTATATTAATTAAACAAAAATAATGAAATTAATGGTTAAATGATCATCAAAATGAGTGATTGTTTTGTATTAAACAGCAAACATTGATAATCATAAATGTTTCTTGAGCAGCAAATCTGCATATTAGATTGATTTCTGAAGGATCATGTGACACTGAAGACTGGAGTAATGATGCTGAAAATACAGCTCTGACCACAGAAAAAACATATTCAAATAGAAAAGCTATTTTAAGTTGTAATAGTTCACAGTATTATTGATTCATTTGGTGTTTTTCTATAATTTATGAAAATTAATTCAATTTGATGGATAATATTGTACTTGCGTGACATTGTTTTATGACTTAAACAGTTGGACAGTCTCCTGATCTCTAAGGTTAAAATCACAATTTTAATAGAGGGATGTAGAATGTTTAATGTTTTTAGCTAGCTACTTATAATGCTTGGTAATTTTATGTTAATAGATTGTCAAACATACCTGATACATCAGAGGGGAAAAAAAGAAAGAAAAAGACTTAAAATAGTAATTTGGCACCAAATTGCACCCTATTCATGGAAAGTACCCTGTTTTTACTACCATGAATTTTCACTATATACAGTATATTACAGTTATTGGCACAGTCACGCAATTATCGATCATGTTTGTACAGCACTTGCTACTAGAGACTTGGCAGTGAACTGAACACCCTGAGATTGGCCTGGAAATGAGCATTAGTCAGTCTAGACCTCTGCTTTGATGGCTGAAGATTATAGTTAAATGCATAGCTCTCCCAAAAATAAAAAATAAAAGTGCTAAAAATGTATCCCCTCCCCCCCCCTCAGGCCATCCAAAATCTAGATGAGTTTGTTTCTTCATCAGAACAGATTTGGAGACATTTAGCATTACATCACTTGCAGACCAATGGATCCTCTGCAGTGAATGGGTGCCGTCAGAATGAGAGTCCAAACAGCTGATTAAAAACATTGCAAAAATCCACAAGTAATCCACACCACTCCAGTCCATCAGTTAACATCTGGTGAATTGAAAAACGGTGTTTGTGAGAAACAAATCCATCATTAAGGTGTTTTAACTTCATACTCAGCTAAAATATGAGTCCATAATAATCCATAATAACGCTTCCTCCAGTGAAAAAGTCCATCTCCTGTTGTCCTCTCACACCACACATGTTTGTTTAGGAAGGTTTTGGAATTTTTCTTGCTTGTAAACTGTGCTTGATCTGTGCATATTTCTCTCCTGATTCAGATGAGACTAAAGCAATATTATAGACTAGAGAAGGCAATATTATGGATTATGGACTATTTTAGCTGGAAGCGACAGTCTGAAAAGCGCCTTAATGATTAATTTGTTTCTTACAAACAAGCAGTTTTGTTTAGTTTTTTTGCTTCACAAAATGTTAATTGATGGACTGGAGCTCATGTAGTTTAAGTAAGTTTATATACCTCAAAAACGATTTTCTTAATGCAATTGTCTTTTTTAGTAAGTATATTAATTAAACAAAAATAATGAAATTAATGGTTAAATGATCATCAAAATGAGTGATTGTTTTGTATTAAACAGCAAACATTGATAATCATAAATGTTTCTTGAGCAGCAAATCTGCATATTAGATTGATTTCTGAAGGATCATGTGACACTGAAGACTGGAGTAATGATGCTGAAAATACAGCTCTGACCACAGAAAAAACATATTCAAATAGAAAAGATATTTTAAGTTGTAATAGTTCACAGTATTATTGATTCATTTGGTGTTTTTCTATAATTTATGAAAATTAATTCAATTTGATGGATAATATTGTACTTGCGTGACATTGTTTTATGACTTAAACAGTTGGACAGTCTCCTGATCTCTAAGGTTAAAATCACAATTTTAATAGAGGGATGTAGAATGTTTAATGTTTTTAGCTAGCTACTTATAATGCTTGGTAATTTTATGTTAATAGATTGTCAAACATACCTGATACATCAGAGGGGAAAAAAAGAAAGAAAAAGACTTAAAATAGTAATTTGGCACCAAATTGCACCCTATTCATGGAAAGTACCCTGTTTTTACTACCATGAATTTTCACTATATACAGTATATTACAGTTATTGGCACAGTCACGCAATTATCGATCATGTTTGTACAGCACTTGCTACTAGAGACTTGGCAGTGAACTGAACACCCTGAGATTGGCCTGGAAATGAGCATTAGTCAGTCTAGACCTCTGCTTTGATGGCTGAAGATTATAGTTAAATGCATAGCTCTCCCAAAAATAAAAAATAAAAGTGCTAAAAATGTATCCCCTCCCCCCCCCTCAGGCCATCCAAAATCTAGATGAGTTTGTTTCTTCATCAGAACAGATTTGGAGACATTTAGCATTACATCACTTGCACACCAATGGATCCTCTGCAGTGAATGGGTGCCGTCAGAATGAGAGTCCAAACAGCTGATTAAAAACATTGCAAAAATCCACAAGTAATCCACACCACTCCAGTCCATCAGTTAACATCTGGTGAATTGAAAAACGGTGTTTGTGAGAAACAAATCCATCATTAAGGTGTTTTAACTTCATACTCAGCTAAAATATGAGTCCATAATAATCCATAATAACGCTTCCTCCAGTGAAAAAGTCCATCTCCTGTTGTCCTCTCACACCACACATGTTTGTTTAGGAAGGTTTTGGAATTTTTCTTGCTTGTAAACTGTGCTTGATCTGTGCATATTTCTCTCCTGATTCAGATGAGACTAAAGCAATATTATAGACTAGAGAAGGCAATATTATGGATTATGGACTATTTTAGCTGGAAGCGACAGTCTGAAAAGCGCCTTAATGATTAATTTGTTTCTTACAAACAAGCAGTTTTGTTTAGTTTTTTTGCTTCACAAAATGTTAATTGATGGACTGGAGTGGTGTGGATTATTGTGATGTTTTTATCAGCTGTTTAAACTCCCATTCTGACGGCACCCATTCACTGCAGAGCATCCATTGGTGAGCAAGTCATGTAAATGCTACATTTCTCCAAATCTGTTCTGATGGAGAAACAAACTCATCTACATCTTGAATGACATGAGGGTGAGGACATATTCAGCAAATTTTCATTTTTGGGTTAACTATTCCTTTAAAACCAGCTTTACAAGAGATGCTTGACCTGTTTGGAGGCCTGAAACCTACTCTGCATTAGAACAACACAAACGCTTCTCAAAACATTTTAGTTTGATGTTGCAATCCTGATTGTTTTCAATGTTGAAGTCGGCATGAGTAAATGTATCTGACACTATGTGATCTTCTTATAACATCTAGAAAAATATTGAAATCTTTTACTTAAAACAACCTACCCCAACCTGAACTTGCATAATGCATCAGCTCTCAAAATGTCAGTATTGTAGATGTAGTTTCATTACAGGTGATGCAGAATGGAGGCCGTTTAAACTATTTTCTCACTGACGGGTGAATTAATCTCAAGCACCAATAGCTCATTCTCACTTTAATATAGTGCCACTTCATGGAGGGTCATTGAATAGGGTTGAACTATGAAAATGCACACAAATGCATGAAAAATACACATTCAGCGATAAATATGTAAAGGCTTGCATTTCCTTGCTTTTTTATTTGGTCAATGTATGCGTCTCGTGTTTTTTCCTCTGCTTTTCAAATATCTGAATAGCATGTCATAATCAGTTCTTACGAAAGCACAACAACATTATAGATTTATTTTACACAAGCAGCAAAATGCATTATTAAGTCATGTTTCAGCGAAGACAAGAAATATGCCAAGCAGGCGGAAACAATTCTGACTCCTGAAGCCAAACGCGTGTGGCATCCAAAGCGAAGGTCTCGGTCCAAGACGGATATGCTAATGGAACTGTAACGATCAAATCAAAGACATTCAGAGAGGCAGACATAACATATAGCGCTATTCAGTGTTGAGAAATTGCTTAGAAACTGTAGTTTCCCAAGCTGTTCATAATTTGTAGTCAGATTCCTTTAGGCCTAGACAGAAATAGCTACAAGGTGCTTTTTAAAGCTATTTTTGTTTTAAATATAACTTTTAAATGATAGATTTTATTAAAATCAAAGCAGTATTTTTCAGGCACAAAATTAGCATTTTAAGAAAGTGTGTTTTAGTACTATCAGTTTGTACACTATCATTCAAAAAAAAAAAAAAAAAAAAAAAAAATATAT
>NW_015505321.1:1557771-1574398 GCF_001515645.1 Sinocyclocheilus grahami | reverse complement strand
TGTATATATATATATATATATATATACTGTACATATATACAGTGTGCATGTATATATATAATATATATATATATATATACTGTATATATAAATATATACAGTATACATACATTCAAAAAAATTTACAAAGATTGCTTCCATTGTCCAGATAAAGCAGAACATACATGCTGTGACATGCTTCCAATGATCAAGTTCACACAACTCACATCAGAGCATCAGTGACATGCTTTGACCTCCATGTGAAAAATGTTGACACAGATGGGTGATTTTATGAGGTTGCTATATAGCAAGAAAGCAAGAAGTGCAGATTGGAATATATATATATATATATATATTCGTCATGTGGGGGGGTCGTCATGTGACACACAGCAGCCACAACAGCACTTATGTTTCTTTTTTTTTCTTTTTTTTATTCGAAACATCCCCAAACGCATTAACTATATCATGAAATATTTTGATTCTCACCTTTATAGAATATGTTGATCTATAGTGGGCGATGGTCAAAGTAACCTAATAATGTAATCTATTAACTATGCATAAAAACATGTCTGTTTACTTAATTAACAGATATGGGTGTCGTGCCATAACATATTTTTAATACGACTTGAGTTTATATTTAATGTGAATTTTACATTGAAAGTTAATGTGAATAAAAACATTGCAAGTTAGGCTACTAATCATAACATTTTAATTTGCACAGAAAGAGAGCAAAGAACATTTACATGAACAAAGAACATGTTCACTGACAAGTCTAGTTCAAGAACTCTTAAAAAGTCCCATCACTTTGAATGGGCATGATAAAAGGTCATTAGTAAATGTAATTATTTGACAGAAGAAATATTAGTAACACTTTACTTGCAACTTCTGCATTTTTAATGCAACAATTAATGCACATTATAATGCATTGTATGATCTCATGAATAATTGTAACCACAGTAACAAGGAACCTGCAAATCTTGTGCACTTTAGTTTCAGTTACAAATATTTATGAAAATATATAATGCATTAACATGTACAGTACATTATGAATAGCTTTATGTTGCATTATAGAAAAGACTTAATGTTATATAAATGTTTGTGATTTTAAATGAAATGTTGAAACATTTTCAATGCATCAATTGAATTTAGTTGTCTTTTATAACACAGCTTTTACCTGCATTTCATAAAAAGCCATGAGAGTTTGTGTTACAGCAGTTTTACCATGCTTATGGAGGTTTCTTTTGAACCCACGACAGCCATTTATTTAGTTTGCTGCGTCTCACTCCATTCTGCCCTGAATGTGGATTGATTTGTGAATGCTGATGTCTCCCACCCAGCAGCTTCAAACAGCGGTATGTTTGGGTGGTTTTTAGAGATGAAAAGTGGTTTACAGCTGTGGCTTTGAAAGCCAGATTCAAGTCAAAATGATCATTTTAAAGACTTGTTCTAATTAACACAGTCATGGCTGACTGCAATGACATTTCAATCAGGACCACTTTTGTCAAGTATATTTATTACAATTATATTGCATACAGTTAGTGTTGGCGGTATGGTTATGTTCTGGGCAACACTCCACACGCCTGTCCATGCAGCCATGCTTGGACAGTGCAGGGAGAGCAGCAAGACAAACCCCCCCGGGCTACAGAACAGAACCATTACCTGAATTGTAAACAATATGTGATAAAGAATGCTTCCAATGAAGTGATTGTAAGGAAGAAACAAAGTCAGATCCAATTACAGGTTCAGTTAGGTGGAGTTGGGGTTGGAGGAGGGAGTTAATTGCGAACAGTGATGCAAGAAGAATGGGAATTTAAATAGACCGCTTGTGATAGGTGTCAAGACTAGACTGATGACTGTCTGATGACGTGAAGTGGCCAAGTATGGTGACCCATACTTGGAATTAGTGCTTTGCATTTAACCCATCCAAAGTGCACACACACACCATGAACACACATTTATGCTGCGGCACCCGGGGAGCAGTTGGGGGTTTGGTGTCTTGCTCAAGGGCACCTCAGTCGTGGTATTGAAGGTGGGAGAGAGCGCTATACATTCACTCCCCCCACCTACAATCCCTGCTGGTACGAGACTCGAACCCGCAACCTTTGGGTTACAAGTCTGACTCTCTAACCATTAGGCCACGACTTCCCCCTTAGCCGTCTTATAAATGATGCAAGCTTGACTGACGTGGCCTGCCTGAACTAACGCTATGCTGAATTATTGTCCTTTGATGTGGACTACAGATGTGGACGCCTGAGTTTTAATCGAAAAATAATAATAATGTCGGGACTGCTAAATAACAGCTCTTCAAGCACTACACATCTTTTGAATATCCAAGTGTAAAAAATATCAGACCCTCAGACCGCAGAAATGTTTGGGAGATTTTAAAGGAGATATGTACTGTATGTGCACAGGTTTTCTATATGCATGGAAAACTCCAATTACCTACAGTTATTATGGATGGGTCATTATTCTGATTAATTTGAATATAAAGTTTTGCCCCACTTTTGTTTAATTTAACTTTTTGATTTGAATAAAAATATTAAAAAACGTTAGAATAAAACATTACGAGAGATAGCAATGATTCAAGCATATACACTACCGTTCAAAAATTTGGGGTGCATTTCTCTAAGACCATACTGGTGTATATACCGTATTGTGAACAGCATTTGAGCCGCAGTGATTGAGTGTCTCTGTTGTTTTGTGAAAGATGGAAGGTGTCCAGTTGTGGTCTACAGTGACTCACAGAGGTGGTAGTTACTGTCCTATCAGCAATCTGCACACACTCAGGCTCTCTTCCATCCAGCAGCACTCAGGGTGAGACTGGGTCCTCATTAATGAAATACCTGAGCACAGAGGACTTCTGCAATCTCTGTCTATCTCAAACACACACACACACACACACAACAAATATTTATGAAAATATATAATGCATTAACATGTACAGTACATTATGAATAGCTTTATGTTGCATTATAGAAAAGACTTAATGTTATATAAATGTTTGTGATTTTAAATGAAATGTAGAAACATTTTCAATGCATCAATTGAATTTAGTTGTCTTTTATAACACAGCTTTTACCTGCATTTCATAAAAAGCCATGAGAGTTTGTGTTACAGCAGTTTTACCATGCTTATGGAGGTTTCTTTTGAACCCACGACAGCCATTTATTTAGTTTGCTGCATCTCACTCCATTCTGCCCTGAATGTGGATTGATTTGTGAATGCTGATGTCTCCCACCCAACAGCTTCAAACAGCGGTATGTTTGGGTGGTTTTTAGAGATGAAAAGTGGTTTACAGCTGTGGCTTTGAAAGCCAGATTCAAGTCAAAATGATCATTTTAAAGACTTGTTCTAATTAACACAGTCATGGCTGACTGCAATGACATTTCAATCAGGACCACTTTCGTCAAGTATATTTATTACAATTATATTGCATACAGTTAGTGTTGGCGGTATGGTTATGTTCTGGGCAACACTCCACACGCCTGTCCATGCAGCCATGCTTGGACAGTGCAGGGAGAGCAGCAAGACAAACCCCCCCGGGCTACAGAACAGAACCATTACCTGAATTGTAAACAATATGTGATAGAGAATGCTTCCAATGAAGTGATTGTAAGGAAGAAACAAAGTCAGATCCAATTACAGGTTCAGTTAGGTGGAGTTGGGGTTGGAGGAGGGAGTTAATTGCGACTGAACTTTTTAATTTCCAATTTAATTCCTGAATTTGAATTCAGGTAGCACTTGAATTAAATTAAAATGAATTTAAAATTGAGAACCATATAAACTGAATAAAAAAAATTGTAATATTGTGAAATTATTCAATTCTATTTTAATATATTTTAATAGATTTATAATCATTAGATAAAAATTCAGCTTTGACATCACAGAAATAAATAACATTGTAAAATAAGTTAAGGTTTAATTTCAGCTCCTGAATTATATATTAAATATATGAAAATAAATCACATTAATTTTAAAATGTAATAATATTTCACACTATTACTGTATCTCAATAAAGTGCAGAAAAGCAATGTTTGTCAGGAATGAAGGATGGACCGAGATGTTTGTGATGTCACCTAAATTTGTATTTAGTTTATATATTGCATCATATTTAATACATATTTGCTTAACACTTAATTTCCCTGAATGCATTACCTGTGTTGAATTTCAATTCAGCAAACTGCTGTACCTGCCATTCCAATTTCAATTCTAGTTCGACTTCTTGTGGCTGTGGCAAATTCAGTTAAAATGGACATGAACTGAAAGGAAGCCAGCTGTTTAATTCTGAATTTTGCACAACCTTGATTCATACGTATATAAGAGGGAAAAGCATTATGATTGCCATTCGATAAACATTATTTTGGCATTTATTGACAGACATAAAAAAGTGCAATTTATTACTCATGCTTTCATCAAACTTGGATTAAATAACTATAAGTAATTGTTACACATATTAAAGAATGTCATGAACATTTTTGTCTTGTATGAAACAGCCGTCTGTGTTTGTTTGGTCCTGTGGATGTGGATTTGCCACTAATAAATAAATTCACACTGCTTCATGCTGTGATTATCATCACTTTTGTGCTTCCAAACTGCTGGTGTAGGACAAAATCGATAAACATTTTTTAGCCTTAATTAAGTTATCATTGATCTGTCCCTATGACAGCACACACACAGAGCATCCACACTGACCGTATGCCAGCTAAACGCACAGAAAACACAATATGTGTGTCCACAAATCTCCACTTACTGACATTTCTTCAAGACAATTCATTCCTTACTCGTCGCTACATGTACGACAGGCTTGATTAAGATCGCAGAGGCTCCACAGAGGATTTGCAATTATGCATGTTGTTTTTTTTCTAATTGTGAAATATTCCTGAAACAATACAGGACTCTCATGCCTTAAAATGCTGTCTAGCTCACGAGGTTTTGCACCAGTGTTCTCAATGAATATGTGCTGATTTTATTTTATACTGAACAGTTAACATAACTTAAGCTCTCGGGGATGTTACTCGTGCAGTGCACTACTTAGTCTAGTGTGTATTATATGGCGACTGCTAAGCATTTTTGAAATATGTTGCATTGCAGAAACACTGCTGTACTAAAACCATTAATGCATGAATGCTTTAATATGAAAAGCAGCACAGTGGAAAGAAGCAGCAAAAAAATATATAAAGATTTAATCAGCTACTCTCCCTTCGGCATGCAAAAAGACCCAAGGAGGCAAAACTATTTGTGTATGCAGCCTCCATTTATATTCTAACTACAGATGTGGACGCGACTGAATGAGTGCCTGCCTCGTGGTTTTGTGCTTCTGTCAGTCTGTATTGCACATTTCAGATGTTCTGAGCTGCGAAATACACTCAGACGGCTCTGAGGGTTTCTGACGCTTTGTCATTCGTTCAACCCAAAGTTTTCATATGTAAGCTGCAAAGTCATGTGTGTAATTTTTCTGTGTTAAAATACTTTCAAGTTTCTCAATCTAAGACAACCAAGGATGATATATATATGTAATGATTTAAATGTTGATTGCATAAAAACGTAGAATACACTGCTAATATTGGTGGATATACTATAGTTTTTGTTCATATTTTAAATTGATATATATATATATATACCAAAACTTGCTACTGCCAATACATCCACAACATGTTGCTGTGAGCATGTAAGAAATACTGCTGCTGCAAATATAACATACATGAAATAACCCCCATATAACATACATGAATCACCTCAGCAGATCTATACAGGTGGAGCTGGGGAAGGTGGAGCGTTTCTGAAGTACGCTGCAAACTGCTACAGCAAGCACTGGTCACTTATTTGAATTTTGAGCAGTGAGCTAGGCTACTGATACAGGAGAGAACCAATCAGCTGTGCCATGTGATAATGATACTTTTTTCAGGATTCTTATTCTGCTGAATAAAAGTTTTAATTTCTCTCAAAAAAATAAAAAATAAAAATGTACTTACCCCAAACTTTTGAACTGTAGTGTATAGTGTTAGAAAAGATTTCTATTTTAAATAAGTGCTCTTCTTTTTAACTTTTTATTCATCAAAGTATCCTGGAAAAAAGTATCACAGCTTCCAAAAAAATATTAAGCAGCACAACAGTTTCCAGCACTGATAATAAATATAATATATAAATAAATATAAAATATAAATAATATAGCATATTAGAATGATTTCTGAAGGATTATGTAACACTGAAGCCTGGAGTAATGATGCTGAAAAACCAGCTTTGCATCACAGGAATAAATTGGATTTTAATGTACGTTAAAACAGAAAAATATTATTTTGATACAGGAGAGAACCAATCAGCTGTGCCATGTGATAATGATGTCATTAGGTCAAATTGAGTTAGACCTATCAGACTGCACTAGAGTTTCATGCCAGAACTCTGTGTGTGTGTATATATATAGGTCAGGCCAGAACGAGGTATATATATATATATATATATATATATATATACTGTATATAGATAATAAATATAATATATAAATAAATATAAAATATAAATAATATAGCATATTAGAATGATTTCTGAAGGATTATGTAACACTGAAGCCTGGAGTAATGATGCTGAAAAACCAGCTTTGCATCACAGGAATAAATTGGATTTTAATGTACGTTAAAACAGAAAAATATTATTTTACATCATAATGATATTTCACAATATTACATTTTTTCCTGTATTTTTGATCAAATAAATGCAGCCTTGATGAGCATAAAAAACATTAAAAATCACTCTGATCCCAAACCTTTGAACGGTATTGTGTATATATATATATATATATATATATATATATATATGAGTATATACCGAGTTCTGGCATGAAACTCTAGTTAGATGCCTCATATTAGTAGGAAAATAATTGTTTTAGCTGGTGAAAATACTAGTGTTCTAATAACTGTGGCCACTATATATAGTAATCTCCAAATTTCTATAGTAAATTATATTTAATTTTTGAAAATAATAAATCATATATTTTATGCTCAACAATATTACAGTGCAACATTCTCTAGGAAATTATTATTATTATTACGCTTAACTAATAATGTAGAGTGACTGGAAAAAAATCATTCAAAAATGTATTGGTGATGCCATGATCTGAAGAGCGTAAATTACTAAATCAGTCCTTTGCAGGGTTTGCTGTGTCTGCTCTGTCTGCACTGCTGAGAGACTCACATAATGCCTGCAGTAACCAGGTGGGGGTGGTATAGTCCAGATGTTGAGTAATACTTCACCATTTCAGTTTGTCTTTGTCAACATCTGAGGGCATCATCTGTGTTAAAGTAACTGATGGGGAAATTGAAACAGTTAAGGCACAACTAAAATATCTGAATGTCATTCATTAGATACAAAATATCAAAGAGTACCAAGTGTTGAAAATGAAGGCATTGTGTTTATGAAGCATTTGTGGATCATTTTCATATAGTCAGTGTGATGAACTATAGTTCACCTGTGTGATCTTGAGGAGAACATCTGACAACATCCATGCACTAAAAATCACAAAAACACTGCATTATCAGAAAACGACGTTAGATCTGAAATTTGTGAACACAGATCCCATATTCTTTGATCATTTGTAATCTGATGCAATGACCAGTTGTAGGTGTAATGCTTTTCTCATTAATTAATTACTGTCACTGGATTACTTTTCACTTGGAAAAAGTAAGGAATTACTCCTCACCTTTCTGTAACTTAATTAGAGTTACTTCTGATGTAATTGCAATAAATACTATATAGACCACAGAACAATTCTACTGTATATAAACCAATAGTGGATTTAGCATCAACATTTAACATCTAATGTTAAAATATATGTTTTTAATGTAACCTTCTTCCTTCAAATACTTTGGTCAGTTAAATAATATGTTATGCAATTTTATATTTATATTAAATAAATATAATAAATGTATATTTATATGTATTTGAAAGAATTAAAAGAGCAGTTTCATATCTAGCCTTGTTCAACTGTCAAGGCTAATATTGGATTTAGAAAGCAAATAGTAATGAGTAATTCAATACTTTTAAGAGAGTAATTAGTACATTTGTTTAGAGTAACTTTTTTTGAAAGCAATGACATTCAGACATTAAGTCTGCAAATCATTTTTGCACCCATTGTATATTGCAATTTGATTGATAATCAAAAATATTATCTTACAATTCCAAAATGTCTTTAGCTGCAGATGAATTTCAACAATAGACTTTAAAACTTTTTCATCCAGAAAATTGTTAGTAAATGTCACAAATAATTACAAAGAAACAGCAAGTAACACATTTAATTAAATGTGAACTTTTTATGTAATCATTGCTTTATTTACAACTTCAAAACAAATCATCATTTATATGATGCTGTCCAAGAATTACGCATTTATTCTGAAATATGAAATGCTCATAAATTTAAACTTAACTTGATCTTTTTCACTCTAGTATTGAGCGGACATGCTGTCAGTTCCTTGTCTTCCTCTGTTGCACCACAAACGGTTTAATAATTGACAGCGTTTGGAAGTCTGGTGTTGCTTCGTGGAAAGCAGAAAGAATCATAAGAGTCCTGAGAGGACGGATTGTTCCGTCTGGCCGTGCCAGAACGCCTGCTTTTGAAAGCGGAGAGACAGGGGCTCTGGACGGAGTATCTAGGCTACAGGTTCATGCGATACAACAAATAACAAATGTGATGAAATGCTAACTGATGTGATGGACCCTCAGTGCTTTAACTTTCTATTTCAGGAAGATTCCATAGAAGATCACAGATTTCATTCGTGATGCATGAGAGGTTTCCCTAGACCAGGGTCCGGGCCTTAACAAAGACTTAATAGTGCAACTCATACTATTTCTACACCTTTCAGAGTAGCTTAATATGATTGGATTTTCTGTTTGCATTCTGTATACAATCTTGCATCAGTTGAAATGTGCAGTATAAAATCAACATACTACCATACTACGTTCAGTACATACAGCAGTATGTGTACAGTATGCACATTTTTTGTATGCATTGTGATTTGCAAAGATATCAGTATACGGTCAAAGAGCACCGTGAAATACTGTATCCCACAAAGCATCGCACCTGACCAGTGATATTTTTGTTTTATTTATGTACTGCTATTATATTAACATTTTGAATGAGTTTTTATTTGTATATTTTCAGTTTTCATTTTTTTTAAATTTTGTTATGTGGTTTTGTCATTTTAATAAGTCATTTATATTAGTTTTAGTTTTAATATTTTGCTTTTTAATTTTTTTAAACATTAATTTGTTTCCGTTTTAGTTTAGCTTGCATTTTTATTTATTTCCATTTAGTAATTTTAGTGCTTCAACTTAGTTACCGAGGCGAAACGTTTGTTAGTTTTTCATCTAATATTTATGTATTATTTTATTTCAATTAACACATTTTTTTTTAATAGTTTTAGTTTTACTTAACAATAATAACCCTGCACTTGTGTCACGAATCCTGTCCATGGACTTCTGTTCATTCACCACCAGAGGTCACCCTTTCCATTACATTGACTCTCGCACAACACAAACTGTTGCATAGCACCCCGGACTACATATCCCATCATTCACTGCACGGTTTGCACACTGCACTGATTGCACTCATTGCACACAGCTGTTTCTTATCACCTCACTCACTATATAACACCCCCTCAAACTGCCATTCTCTGCTGAGTATTGTTTAGCCCGTACCCCATTCCGAGTCTCTGTGTTTTCCTTGTTTTGCCTTGCCTTGCCTGTTTTCGCGGTTTCTGATCTTTGCCTGTTTACCATGTCTCTTTAATAAAGCCTGCAGATGGATCCATACGTCTCACGTCTCGTCAGCCCCTTGTACTTGACTTGTACTTAGTTTTATAGTGTGATGACTGAACCGGAAACCATATCAGCCACAATTTTTTTTCTTTCTTTTTTTATTTTTTATTTCCTGCCTCATTATTTGGTCAGCCTGCCAAAAATTTCAGAAGCAAGAGTTAAGAGATTTCAAATGCCAATATAGTTGTAGAATCACCATCATTTCAGGTGTATTTGTCACCTACAATTAAAGGGGTCATGAACTGCCTTTGTTTTTTTATTTTGTACTGTTCTCTGAGGTCCACTTATAATGTTATAAAGATTTTCACACCAAAAAAACAAAAACATTATAATTATTTAGAATAGGCTATTTTCTGTCCACTTTTAACCCCCCTCATCAGAACACTCTGTTTAAACAGGCGTGGTGGATTGTAGTAAACACCCACTGCTATGATTGGCTGTTGTGTATCCTTTAGATGGACGCTGCTGTGAATGTGATTTACGTTTAAAATGCATTGCAATAGTGCAACAGACAATGCAATAGTGACCATGTTATAAAAACAGTTACTCAGACTTGTGTTGCGACATCACTGTCGGATCCAGTATAGTCGGCACAGCATCGTCTTTTAGTTTAAATCTTTCTGAAAATCCCACATCGAAGTGTGATACTGTTCTGTAGTGAATGAATTTGCCTGTCCTGGATAGATGTTTTTTTTCACTGAGGTTGTTGCAAAGCATTATGGGACTGTCATATATATAAAGGATACAGGTGATGCTGCCAAATGAAATATCTTATATAGCCTGCATAATGTTGCTGCCTACAAGGCATATCTATCTGTGCCTTCAAATGCTGTCTATGTAGGCTGTGCAGTAAGTCTGGAACAGAGCCAGTGTATCATGTAATAGCAGATGTTAGAACTCACTTTCCACTTATAGATCACAGGTGTTTCTTTTTCTCTCCAGATTACCACACAACATCATCCATGCTGCTCATGACAGGACTTACTAAATATCATAGACATTTCTCGGAGGTATTACCCAAACACTGGTGTACCGCAGGATTTTTTGAGGTCAGGAATAAATCTAGCTTATTCCAGGGTTCATGCAGAGTAATCGCCATCGATTCCTGTGCTTCTGCTTTCTAAGTATTATCATTATTAGTGTCCAAGCAGACGTGCGAAAAGATTTCTGAAGCTGCTCTTATGCAACACACAAGCTTTGACTGATGGATTAGGCTAAGTTTAGGATTAGGATAAATTTCTGGTTATTGGAATTTGTTATTATTTAGACACAAAATCCATCGATGAGACACATGAACCACTAGAAATGGAAAAGTTTGATAGATAGCTTTTAGACAACATTTAGGAGACACATTTGAATGAATCTCGTGAAAATATCCATTACATTTGTCTTTGTTAAATTGTAAAGCACATTTGTGACCCTGGAGCACAAAACCAGTCATAAGTTGCACAGGTATATTTGTAGTAATAGCCAAAAAAATACATTGTATAGGTTAGGGATCATTAGGATATTAAGTAAGATCATGTTCCGTGAAGATATATTGTAAATTTCCAACCATAAATATATCAAAAATTAATTTTTGATTAGTAATATATATTGATAAGAACTTCATTTGGACAGTTTAAAGGCAATTTTCTCTTCTTTTTTTTTTGTACCCTCAGATTTCAGATTTTCAAATAGTTATATCTCGGCCAGATATTGCCCTATCATAACAAACCATACATCAATGGAAAGCGTATTTATTCAGCATTCAGATGATGTATAAATCTCAGTTTACAATTGTAAACTGTACAATTGTAAGCAGCTTATAGAAAATAGTAGTTCTATTTTATTTTATTATTATTGATACTAATTTAAAATAGATTTGATACTAATTTAATTTGTGCACATTTTAATGAAAAATGTTTGTACTGGTTGTTTATTTATTTGTACTTGTTTTATTACAATTAATGTAATTGATACTAATTTTAATGAAACATTTGTATTGTATTACAATGAGAATTGTGTTTGTTTTATAATTAATTTATTATAATTGATTTAATTTGTACCAATTTCAATGAAAACGTTTGTACTATATACAGTAATAAGACTATCTATTTATTTATTTAGAATTATTTTCATTTAATATAATTAATTTATACTAATTTTAATGGAAACGTTTGTACTGCATTAATGAGACTTTACTTATTTATAATTATTTTAATATAATTTAATTTATACTAATTTCAATGAAAATTTTTTAAGGTTTTATAGTAATGGGAATTTTGTTTATGTATTTTTTTTATGCTGTGTTTTTATGAGTTTTATATGTTTAATTTATTATAATTCATTTATGCTCATTTTAATAATAATAAACAATGTTTGTACTATATTAAAATGAGAATATGAGGTAAATGTGCTTAACTGCCATTAAATGAATGACAGAATGCGAAATATTGTGCTAAATAGAGGCTTCATTTTCTTTGTAAAAATATTATTGATTTTAATTAAATTAAACGCAGACATTTCTTCATGACATTCACCCTTTATCTTTGGGTGTTTTAAGAATAACAGACTATTTTATTTAGACATTTTCCTTTTGAAGGTTAAATTCAGAGTTTGTGTCCATGCTTACAGCTCTGGATGTGATTAAAAAGGAAAAAGCTGGATTACGACAGAAGATAAATATGAGTGTGTTGGTCAAGGGCATTACTTGCAGCAGTGCTTCAAATGGCTTGTCAGCTACAGCAAATGCATGCTGATCCATAATTCATGGATGTCCGGTTGGGTCCCAGCATGATGGAATAGCAGCTCCGAGACACACGTGAATGGAAAAGAAAAAGATCCCGTGCCGGCGGGGTGAGTTGTTTAAGAGGCGGACTGATCTCTAGAGGCGCTGCATGCTTGTCTGCCATCGTGTAATGAGATACTGTTACCTGCAGGGCCCGCTTTACAAGCAGCTGACTCGGATTTGAGACACCTGGCAATAATAATTTCAGTTTGGAGAAGAGTGAGGGATGTTACAGCGCTCGGAAAGACGTCAGGTCTTTATGAACCCGTGTGCAGACCAGGCATTTGTCATGGAAGATAAAAGCCTTTGCCTCCTGGGTGCCGCGGTGCATTGGGCTGCGTTGCCATCCCATGAGCGAACGCCTCATAAATCACAGTTTTGTTTCGCTTTGGCACTGTCGAATACTTTTGTTTTTTTGTATCTTGTAAGCAGCAACTAACAAATGGATCTCTTTTTATAACATAAGTGTTTGCTAATAATTATTACCCTTTCTCATATTTAGATATTTTTGTGTCATTTTGAACCATTTCTGCTGCATTTCATTTGGGTATTGTAACTATTGTATTAGAATAATTATTCATTTAAATATAAATGAACATTTAAATTATATATATATATATATAGAGAGAGAGAGAGAGAGAGAGAGAGAGAATATATATATATATATATATACTGTATATAATGAAATGTTGATGTAGTCTAATTGAATACACTGCAAAAAATGCTTTTCTTGCTTAGATCTTTTGTCTTGTTTCCAGAATATCTTTTCAAGTTTTTTGCTTGAAACAATCTAAATAATATGCCAATGGGGTAAGAAAAATTATCTTGTTTTCTGTTTGAAACAAGATTATTTTTCTTACCCCATTGACAGATTATTTTTCTTGTTTCAAGCAAAAACTCACTTAATTTTGACTTGTTTTTTCTGAAAACAAGACAATAATTTTTACTTGTTTAGAAAATCCTTCTTGATTTAAGAATTTTTAGATATTTTGGCTGGAAACAAGACAAAAGATCTAAGCTAGAAAAGTATTTTTTGCAGTGTATAATTTAAAAAAATTATTTCAACAATTAATTAGTCTATCTATTTTGAAAAAAAAAACTGTTCTTTTAAACTTTCAATTCACCAAAGAATCCTAAAAAACATATTTCAGGATCACAGGAATTAATTATACTTTAAAAAGTAATGTAACGTAATATTTCAAAACATAACTGTATTTGTATTTTTGATCAAATAAACATGAGAATAAGAGTCTTCTGTAAAAAACATTTTAAAACTTTCAGAATATATAGAATTCAGAATATATAAATGTGTGTGTATATATATATATATATATATATATATATATATATATATATATATGTATATACTCTATATACACACATTTATATATATATCCATATAATATATATGTATTATATATTATGTGGTTATGCTTTTGTTGTGCAAATGCATGTTGTGACAATTGTGTTTTCTTGATATACAGAGTGTTTTTGAATATTCCTCAGCTTTTCTGAGCCATAAATAAGAATGTCCGTTTGTGGAAACAACCAGCACTCTTGAAGACCTGTGTCTGCTTTTGGCAGGAAGTTTCCTCAGGAGTGAACTCACACATTTGGGTGCTGTACACTAATAATGTCAGATAGATATATAGAGTACTAGACGGAAAAAGACAAGCACACCTGACAGTATCGTGAGTGCCGCTCTGCTGCGCTTTCAAGAACATCGCGTTTTGCCAGTGAAAACTGATATTTGAATATTAAACCGTAATAAAAGTGTCTCTGTGCAGGGAATGGGAAACTCTGCGTTTGCAGTAGGTGTGATGATATATATAATGGCAGGAAGTTTCCTCAGGAGTGAACTCACACATTTGGGTGCTGTACACTAATAATGTCAGATAGATATATAGAGTACTAGACGGAAAAAGACAAGCACACCTGACAGTATCGTGAGTGCCGCTCTGCTGCGCTTTCAAGAACATCGCGTTTTGCCAGTGAAAACTGATATTTGAATATTAAACCATAATAAAAGTGTCTCTGTGCAGGGAATGGGAAACTCTGCGTTTGCAGTAGGTGTGATTTGGAAGCATCAGAATGTTTTTGTGATTGTAGAAGAGGAAAATTGTGCAAATGATTCTGATTAGTGTGATTTACAGAGCTGCAAGTCACCTGATGAAACCCATCCACACAAAAGACTAGACTGAATTCCCATCCTGGTCCAGGCTAGTTAACAAAGGTTAGTGCTGGTTTATAGTAGCTGATGAACCAGCAAAATCTTCCTGTCGACCTTCTACTTTGCGATTTCTTTATATTATGCCCTGACTGCCCAGCTCAGCTTTTAGGACTACCAGTTGCTTGACTCATGAAATTAATTTCCCCCTCGCAGAATCAAATCTAATCGGGTCCCACTGGATTCATACGGGTCTCCAAAACACAGCAAATGCTGGTGATCAGGATTCAGCAGTGCACCTTTTTGTCATTAACTTCTTTTTTTTTTTTGCATTTTAACATGTCTTTTTTTTTTTAGGGAGTGAAATCAGACTAAAGACAGACTAAACATGTGTTTCCACAGCATACATCCAACCATAAAGGCCCTGATCCAACCATAAATCTTCCTTGATGCTTGTCATAAATATTTACTTTAGTCAGCATTTGAATTTGGCATAATGACTTTAATTAAATTAATACAGAATGTAAGTTAATTGCAGTATATTGCTATGTGATTTGACTGTGGAGGGAACGTGTCGCTTGAAAAAAAAAATTTTATTACTTGAAAATTGAATATGTGTGTGTGTGTGTATATATATATATATATATATATATATATATATATATATATATTAATAAATATATAAAATATATAATATTATAACATAATAACATAACTAGAATTGTAGAATTATCTGAGAAGTTATGTAATCATATATATATATATATATATATATATATATAATATATTTTTGTATATTTACATATTTACAGTATTATATTTATGCATGTACACAACATATACACATGTATTTAAAACGTGTGTATATGTATGTATGTGTGTATATAATTAATAATTAAAGTAAAAAAACAAAAAACAAATGCATAAGCTTGGCTTGGTTTTAAAAATACCATGTAAATAAGCAAATTCAAAAAAATTATTTTGGTTGCTTTATTTTACATTTTGATTATGTAAAATAAATGGTGTTTCTTTAAAAAAAAATGTATTTAACCCATGTAAAAACAAATTGGAACATGATTTTACATAGAAAAATCTCCCAAGTGCAGACTTTGCTTAGACATTTCCGAAGTCCTCCGCATTGCATTTAAACTGTTTGTTTGCAGATGTTTCTGTAGTGATTGAAATGCAGTGAGAATAACGCACCCACTGAAGTCTAATTCTGCCAGTGCATCTTGTTCCAGACTTTTGGGCGTTCCCAGGAAATCCCTGACTTCATTTGAGCTGCATTTCTTTCCAGACCATCGACTGACTTCACGTCACTGCCAGGGCAATGTCGTCACTCAGCAACGTGCTTTAGTCATCAGATGGACCAACGTGAGCTGTGGCCTGCAGACTAAACACAGACCGGTATGATTCTCCCGCTGCACTGACTGAGGCTGAAGTCACATTAGTTGCTGATAAATGTGAAATGCTAATCACTCTCCGGAATGCTGGTATAAAGATTTGTCATGAGCAATCTCCATTAGGAGCACTAAAAGCAAACACAGCCTATTCTGAAGGATTTTAAAACTCATTCTCAGACACGAGTGAATGTAAATGATTGTGTGTAGTCTGAAAATAGCAAAAATAGCTGAAAATTGAAATAAATGCTAAATGCTGGTCGTGTCAACTATTGGAAATGAAACAGAATGCTCCAGACTAAATAAAATGTGATACATGCATGATCGTGCGCAACTCACTACAATGATGGTAAACTGTTTTGTATGTTTTGTGACCATCTTTAAATTTTTTGGCCTATATATATATATATATATATATATATATATACATACTGTATATACTGTACATGTTTTCACACACAAAGTGCTGTCCCGAAATTCTAGATAGCACAGGTTGACAGGTTG
>NW_015505321.1:1545929-1547531 GCF_001515645.1 Sinocyclocheilus grahami | reverse complement strand
TGTATATATATATATATATATATATATATATATATATATATATATATATATATTAATAAATATATAAAATATATAATATTATAACATATTAGAATTACTAGAATTGTAGAATTATCTGAGAAGTTATGTAATCATATATATATATATATATATATATATATATAATATATTTTTGTATATTTACATATTTACAGTATTATATTTATGCATGTACACAACATATACACATGTATTTAAAACGTGTGTATATGTATGTATGTGTGTATATAATTAATAATTAAAGTAAAAAAACAAAAAACAAATGCATAAGCTTGGCTTGGTTTTAAAAATACCATGTAAATAAGCAAATTCAAAAAAATTATTTTGGTTGCTTTATTTTACATTTTGATTATGTAAAATAAATGGTGTTTCTTTAAAAAAAAATGTATTTAACCCATGTAAAAACAAATTGGAACATGATTTTACATAGAAAAATCTCCCAAGTGCAGACTTTGCTTAGACATTTCCGAAGTCCTCCGCATTGCATTTAAACTGTTTGTTTGCAGATGTTTCTGTAGTGATTGAAATGCAGTGAGAATAACGCACCCACTGAAGTCTAATTCTGCCAGTGCATCTTGTTCCAGACTTTTGGGCGTTCCCAGGAAATCCCTGACTTCATTTGAGCTGCATTTCTTTCCAGACCATCGACTGACTTCACGTCACTGCCAGGGCAATGTCGTCACTCAGCAACGTGCTTTAGTCATCAGATGGACCAACGTGAGCTGTGGCCTGCAGACTAAACACAGACCGGTATGATTCTCCCGCTGCACTGACTGAGGCTGAAGTCACATTAGTTGCTGATAAATGTGAAATGCTAATCACTCTCCGGAATGCTGGTATAAAGATTTGTCATGAGCAATCTCCATTAGGAGCACTAAAAGCAAACACAGCCTATTCTGAAGGATTTTAAAACTCATTCTCAGACACGAGTGAATGTAAATGATTGTGTGTAGTCTGAAAATAGCAAAAATAGCTGAAAATTGAAATAAATGCTAAATGCTGGTCATGTCAACTATTGGAAATGAAACAGAATGCTCCAGACTAAATAAAATGTGATACATGCATGATCGTGCGCAACTCACTACAATGATGGTAAACTGTTTTGTATGTTTTGTGACCATCTTTAAATTTTTTGGCCTATATATATATATATATATATATATATATATACATACTGTATATACTGTACATGTTTTCACACACAAAGTGCTGTCACGAAATTCTAGATAGCACAGGTTGATAGGTTCTAACTCAGTCTGATATAATGATATAATTACATCATCATCCACATGGCTCAGCTGATTGGTTTCTTTCGCATCAACGGCCAATGAGTTTGCTGCTCACTATTCAAATACTTGGCAAGAGCTTCCTGTAGCAGTTGCAGCGTGTTTCAGAAACCCTTCCCCTTCCCCAGCTCCACCTGGATAGAGCAGGATAGGGCTACAGGGTAATGTCATGTAGGTTATATATAGGGTTAATTCATATATGTTATATGTGCAGCAGCAGTATTTCTTACATGCTCACAGCAGCATGTCTGTGGATGTATTGGCAGTAGAAAGTCTC
>NW_015505321.1:1509086-1545301 GCF_001515645.1 Sinocyclocheilus grahami | reverse complement strand
TTCATATATGTTATATGTGCAGCAGCAGTATTTCCTAAATGCTCACAGCAGCATGTCTGTGGATGTATTGGCAGTAGAAAGTCTCGGTACTTGCTCTTCTGCAGCAGCGTAGCAGATCTATTCTTCCAAGACAAAACACATTAACAATGTCATATACATTACCATGTCAAAGTCTCTGAGATCTATCTATCTATCTATCTATCTATCTATCTATGATGTTTTTAGCCCATGATTTTCTGTGTATTTGGATCATATAACTATTAGGAATATGTGTTCTTTTACACTGTAGTCAAAGTTCAACAGCAGCATGGCCTTACGGAGCCTGATAATGTCAAGCCTGTTATTACCAGAAGACTCCAGATGGAAGACATCGAGAAGAAGCAGTCATCACTTTCCCTAAGGTACTTTACACATCTGAACCTTTACCAGCTTCATGCTGGGATGTTTAAAGACATAACTGCGAGTGGTAATAGCCTCCATTTATCTTCTAAGAGCCCTGAGCACATACAACCTAACAATACTACATAGCCACTCATTCACGATTATCTCTTGACTCGCATGTGTGGCCGCAGTAGCTTTGACTTTCTGTAACTGTTCTTTGACCTTTGCACTGACTAATGAATTATTGGCCATGGATTCAGAGAGTTTGTTTTGGCAGGCCAAAATGATTTTATGCTTACTGTTTTCCTTCAGTTTTAGGGGTAGAACAAATCAGGGGCTCAGGGGCTCCTACTTTCTCGAGGACTGAATCCAGGGAGTGTTTTGTAAATCAAAACAAGTAGCGTAATTCAATATCCATTAATCCATTAAGTCAAATTTCCTTGAATGCACCTTCCATCATTTCCTGACCTCATTTGTTCAGGCCATTAACTTCAGCAGTATATGGAAATGCAATTTGAATCAATTTGTTCTAAGAAAGCTCAGAGGAGTAACTAAAATTATTACTTGGCTCTCTGAAATATTGAATTATTCCAGTATCCTGCATTTAAATATATTTGTTTTATGACCAGGTGTTTCAGGATTTCCACTGAATCCTAAACAAAATAGGTGTAAAAACAATTGCTGGTATAGCTAGTAGTAAATTGTCAGTAAATTTCACAAACAGTTATAAGGAAAAAGCAAGTAACTCATTGTATTAAACATGAAATCTTAAAGTAGAATGACTGAAATATTTTCTTGTAAACTGTACTCTGATAGTCTCCAATCTCTTGAAAAAAAGTGTATAATTTCCTATATCCCCTACAAAACACAAATATTTCATTTTAAGTCCCTAAATGAAGATTTACAAGCCTTTAGAAGTCAGTATGTTTGTTGTATTTCATATAATTGATTATATGTTTATCATTGGCAGTCAGTTTTAATTTTCAAGATTTTTAATGATTTGAAAGACATCTCTTTTGCTCAATACGGTTGCATTTATTTGATCAAAAATACAGTAAAAAAAAGGTAATATTGTGAAATACCATTACAATTTAAAAGAACTGTTTTCTAGTTGAATATTGTTTAAATTGCTCTTTATTTCTGTGATCAAAGTTGAATTTTCAGCATCATTACTCCAGTCTTCAGTGTCACATGATCCTTCAGAAGTCAGTCTAATATGCTGATTTGCTGCTCAAGAAACATTTCATCAATTTTGAAAACACTTGTGCTGTTTCATATTTTTGTGGAAACAGTCATACTTTTTTGCAGGTTTCTTTAATAAATAGAAAGTTGATCAGACTTTAATTGAAATAGAAATATTTTGTAACATTATAACTGACTTTACTGTTACTTTGGAGCAATTTAATGCATCCCGGCTGAATAAAAGTTCAATTAAATTAATTTCTGAAAAACTGACCCCAAACATTTAGACAATAGTGTATCTTTTCATTACATTTTCAGGCTCATGTTGTGTTTTGTTTCAGATTTTTCATCCGTCTCTCAAGAAAAGAAAGTCTCCTATAGCAAATGTAAACATGCTATGTTTATGTGCATACGCTTAAACAGTAACTCTGCCACACTTTAAATGTTTATAGAGAAAATACATTGAACTGTTGAAATCATGTTTCTCTTTGAACCTCAATTTGAAAAAGCCTTTTAATGGAAGCCTCAGGCACTTTTGCGGCCTCCATATGTCAACAAATACTGAGCTAGTTGGCACATTTAAGTCTGATGTGAATTAGGAAATTTATGTTCATCTAAAGAAAGATGTGGTTGAAGGAAGCATTCGATGGGAAGTTACAAAAAAAAAAACAGCCCTAAAACTGAAAAGGAAAGTCTGACATCACTCATTAACCAATTAAGATGCCAGGGAGGAACTTCGCAATGATAATGAACATAAGGAGACAGGAAATATGAGTCAAGTTCTAAATGGAGATTTCCAAACATGTTTTTAATTAACTAGCCATCTCGTGCAGTGCGATTCCTGGTCAATAGCAGAAGCTCTCTCATGCAAACGCACAAACACCCGCTTGGACGTAGCGAACTGCCAGGTTTTGGATTAGCAGGAGCTCTGTGTTCATTAAAATGATTTTTCCAGATGTCTCTCACCCTTCCTCTGTTATCCGACCCAGGTGCGGTGCAAGTATTTTTTGCAGCACAAATTCTGCTGTTTGTGTTGACATCAAACAGCCGGGCTGGGCCAGATTTGACCCCTGGGGTGTGTTCAATAAACAATTAAAAATACGGGACACAGGAAATCAGGTCTCCCTTCCTTTGTTTGCTTTGTAGGAGATTTTTTGAGCCTCACATTGATGATAATTAGGGGGAAGTTGATGTACATCCCTCTGTTGGAGTGCTTGTTAATTTACACGTGTAATTTTACACAATGTTCTGTAATGACTAGTAGATGCTACTGACAGAGAAGATTCCTGTAAATGGTTTTAATATGTGGAAGCGAGCATGTGGACAGCAGCTGGATCCATGTGGGAAAAGGAAATGCCTCTCTGTTGCCTCAGCATTTATAAATCACACACCTTTATCAGTTTTATTAAAAATAAAAGAGATAATAATTCATATGAAACACATTTTCAGGAGTTTATTTCTTAAAATATATAAATCCATTTGGGGTCAGCAAGATAAAAAAAAAATGTTTTCAGATTTTTATTTATCAAGGACACAAACTAAACATTAAAAAGTAACATTAAAGTCATTTAGAATATATATATATAGGCAGCACAACTGTTTTCAACATTTAAAAATAATTCAAAAACATATTTCTTGAGGAGCAAGATATATATATATATATAATATATAAAAATCAATAAAATATTGTAGATCATTAAAAGTTTTATATATCCTACCCTCTCTCACTCATAGGATAAGAACTATTTTAAGCCTGATCCTTTACTGCTCTGTTCAATTAGATAGAATGACAAACATATACTTAAAATAAGTTAATATATAGTTTTATATAAATATTTCTCAAATGCTTATAGATCAATACAAGTTTTGGTAACACTTTACGATAAGGTCTCATTTGTTAACATTATTTAATGCATTACCTAACAAACTAACAACACATTTTTACAGCATTTATTAACCTTTGTTAATAAAAAAAATTCTTGTTCGTGTTAATTCACAGTGCATTAAAGGTGCAGTAAGCGATTTCTAAGAAACGCTGTTGAAAGTGGATTGGACCGAGCACCAAAACACACTTGTAGCCAATCACCAGTAAGGGGCGTGTCCAGTAGTGATGGGGAGGTGCCTGTGTTGAATAGCATGTTCAGAAATTTGGAGGCGGAGGCAAGATAGAGGTGTGAATATTTTGGGTAGGGGTGTGTTTGTTTTGGTGATTTCAAATATCAACAGCATTTCTCAGAAATCGCTTACTGCACCTTTTACTAATGTTAACAGATACAACTTTAAATTTGAATAATGTATTAGTTGTAAACTTAATTTTAACTAACATTAATAAATGATATATAATTGTCATGTTAACTAATATAGTTAATGTTAACTGAAAACTGAAACCTTATTGTAAAGTGTTGCCAAAGTTTTATATATTGTGGTGTGTGTGTGTGTGTGTGTTTGTGGGGGTACTAAAGAGCCCATACCTGGAGGGCTTTCATTTTCTGGTTGTTCTGGTTGGAGAGGGTCTGGAAGCGGGCCAGCTCTGCCTGGCTGTAGACGCTGCGGTGTTTGAAGTATTTTAGCATGGCTTTGTGCATCCTCTTCTGCAACAAAGAAAGCTGGGGAAGAAAGAAAGAAAGAGGGAGAGATAGAGAAAGAGAGGGAGAATTGGTAAGGCAGGAGAGGAAATTAATGGCAGTGTTCAAGAAGAATGATGGAGGGGAATAGAGAAAGCAGTCAATAGCCCATTCTGCAGTACATGGGGCTGACAGGAATTTCACAGTCTCTTGCTCTCCCTGCCCACTCATGTGCACTGGGCGGAAACCAGTCACATCTGGCTGCCAGGATGGGGGGTTAATTTTCTCTAAATGCTTCAGCGGTTTTGTTCTAGCTCAGGCAAACTCGGTGACTGCAAAGCTGATGAGTAAAATATTTCGACTTCACTCACTTTAACTTTATACCAATCCCCTCCAGACATATTTTACACATACACAAAAAGTCATGAACCCCCTGCCGCAACGAGAAATTATTCCGAGTATACTGGAAAAAAAAAATGAGAGAGAGAGTGTGTGTGTGTGTGAGAGAGAGAGAGATTAGAGAAGAAAGAAAGAAAGAAAGCATGCTGCTCTCTTTATTATTTGTGCAATTTTCCAGAAAAAAAGCGGGTTTCAATTCAGAGGGATGTCGTCCCTTGTTTCGCCCCATCTCTTTCTCTCTTCCTTTAAGCTTATCATTGCTTGGCAATGTGTTCTTCGGAGCATGAAAAAACTAAAGCGAATTAGCTCAGCCTTTAACTGAACGAGTTACAGCGTACAGCATAAATTTAGTGTTATTAGTGAAATATGTTATGTATTATATGAATTTCTTTACAAAAAAACTAATTTTTTTTTGTCTTTTTTACACCAACATGTTATTAAATTATATAAACAATAATATAAAAAATGAATATTCATGCATATTTAATTATATATTGTCTCATTTGCATATTTAAACAATATTTCTGAAGAAATAAACACATTAACAATGTCTATCTATCTATCTATCTATCTATCCTGATATCTATCTATCTATCTATCTATCTATCTATCTATGATGTTTTTAGCCCATGATTTTCTGTGTATTTGGATCATATAACTATTAGGAATATGTGTTCTTTTACACTGTAGTCAAAGTTCAACAGCAGCATGGCCTTACGGAGCCTGATAATGTCAAGCCTGTTATTACCAGAAGACTCCAGATGGAAGACATCGAGAAGAAGCAGTCATCACTTTCCCTAAGGTACTTTACACATCTGAACCTTTACCAGCTTCATGCTGGGATGTTTAAAGACATAACTGCGAGTGGTAATAGCCTCCATTTATCTTCTAAGAGCCCTGAGCACATACAACCTAACAATACTACATAGCCACTCATTCACGATTATCTCTTGACTCGCATGTGTGGCCGCAGTAGCTTTGACTTTCTGTAACTGTTCTTTGACCTTTGCACTGACTAATGAATTATTGGCCATGGATTCAGAGAGTTTGTTTTGGCAGGCCAAAATGATTTTATGCTTACTGTTTTCCTTCAGTTTTAGGGGTAGAACAAATCAGGGGCTCCTTCACAGTGACTTTCTCGAGGACTGAATCCAGGGAGTGTTTTGTAAATCAAAACAAGTAGCGTAATTCAATATCCATTAAGAGCAAATCTCAAATTTCCTTGAATGCACCTTCCATCATTTCCTGACCTCATTTGTTCAGGCCATTAACTTCAGCAGTATATGGAAATGCAATTTGAATCAATTTGTTCTAAGAAAGCTCAGAGGAGTAACTAAAATTATTACTTGGCTCTCTGAAATATTGAATTATTCCAGTATCCTGCATTTAAATATATTTGTTTTATGACCAGGTGTTTCAGGATTTCCACTGAATCCTAAACAAAATAGGTGTAAAAACAATTGCTGGTATAGCTAGTAGTAAATTGTCAGTAAATTTCACAAACAGTTATAAGGAAAAAGCAAGTAACTCATTGTATTAAACATGAAATCTTAAAGTAGAATGACTGAAATATTTTCTTGTAAACTGTACTCTGATAGTCTCCAATCTCTTGAAAAAAAGTGTATAATTTCCTATATCCCCTACAAAACACAAATATTTCATTTTAAGTCCCTAAATGAAGATTTACAAGCCTTTAGAAGTCAGTATGTTTGTTGTATTTCATATAATTGATTATATGTTTATCATTGGCAGTCAGTTTTAATTTTCAAGATTTTTAATGATTTGAAAGACATCTCTTTTGCTCAATACGGTTGCATTTATTTGATCAAAAATACAGTAAAAAAAAGGTAATATTGTGAAATACCATTACAATTTAAAAGAACTGTTTTCTAGTTGAATATTGTTTAAATTGCTCTTTATTTCTGTGATCAAAGTTGAATTTTCAGCATCATTACTCCAGTCTTCAGTGTCACATGATCCTTCAGAAGTCAGTCTAATATGCTGATTTGCTGCTCAAGAAACATTTCATCAATTTTGAAAACACTTGTGCTGTTTCATATTTTTGTGGAAACAGTCATACTTTTTTGCAGGTTTCTTTAATAAATAGAAAGTTGATCAGACTTTAATTGAAATAGAAATATTTTGTAACATTATAACTGACTTTACTGTTACTTTGGAGCAATTTAATGCATCCCGGCTGAATAAAAGTTCAATTAAATTAATTTCTGAAAAACTGACCCCAAACATTTAGACAATAGTGTATCTTTTCATTACATTTTCAGGCTCATGTTGTGTTTTGTTTCAGATTTTTCATCCGTCTCTCAAGAAAAGAAAGTCTCCTATAGCAAATGTAAACATGCTATGTTTATGTGCATACGCTTAAACAGTAACTCTGCCACACTTTAAATGTTTATAGAGAAAATACATTGAACTGTTGAAATCATGTTTCTCTTTGAACCTCAATTTGAAAAAGCCTTTTAATGGAAGCCTCAGGCACTTTTGCGGCCTCCATATGTCAACAAATACTGAGCTAGTTGGCACATTTAAGTCTGATGTGAATTAGGAAATTTATGTTCATCTAAAGAAAGATGTGGTTGAAGGAAGCATTCGATGGGAAGTTACAAAAAAAAAAACAGCCCTAAAACTGAAAAGGAAAGTCTGACATCACTCATTAACCAATTAAGATGCCAGGGAGGAACTTCGCAATGATAATGAACATAAGGAGACAGGAAATATGAGTCAAGTTCTAAATGGAGATTTCCAAACATGTTTTTAATTAACTAGCCATCTCGTGCAGTGCGATTCCTGGTCAATAGCAGAAGCTCTCTCATGCAAACGCACAAACACCCGCTTGGACGTAGCGAACTGCCAGGTTTTGGATTAGCAGGAGCTCTGTGTTCATTAAAATGATTTTTCCAGATGTCTCTCACCCTTCCTCTGTTATCCGACCCAGGTGCGGTGCAAGTATTTTTTGCAGCACAAATTCTGCTGTTTGTGTTGACATCAAACAGCCGGGCTGGGCCAGATTTGACCCCTGGGGTGTGTTCAATAAACAATTAAAAATACGGGACACAGGAAATCAGGTCTCCCTTCCTTTGTTTGCTTTGTAGGAGATTTTTTGAGCCTCACATTGATGATAATTAGGGGGAAGTTGATGTACATCCCTCTGTTGGAGTGCTTGTTAATTTACACGTGTAATTTTACACAATGTTCTGTAATGACTAGTAGATGCTACTGACAGAGAAGATTCCTGTAAATGGTTTTAATATGTGGAAGCGAGCATGTGGACAGCAGCTGGATCCATGTGGGAAAAGGAAATGCCTCTCTGTTGCCTCAGCATTTATAAATCACACACCTTTATCAGTTTTATTAAAAATAAAAGAGATAATAATTCATATGAAACACATTTTCAGGAGTTTATTTCTTAAAATATATAAATCCATTTGGGGTCAGCAAGATAAAAAAAAAATGTTTTCAGATTTTTATTTATCAAGGACACAAACTAAACATTAAAAAGTAACATTAAAGTCATTTAGAATATATATATATAGGCAGCACAACTGTTTTCAACATTTAAAAATAATTCAAAAACATATTTCTTGAGGAGCAAGATATATATATATATATAATATCACAGCACACACTGGCCCAGCTAACCAATCACAGCACACACTGGCCCAGCTAACCAATCACAGCACACACTGGCCCAGCTAACCAATCACAGCACACACTGGCCCAGCTAACCAATCACAGCACACACTGGCCCAGCTGACCAATCAAAACACATTTCGTATTTCAGAGGGCGAGCCTTCATTTGATACAGGAACTATTCGAGCCGTTCATGCCCGACTGGGGAGAGAGGTGTTGTAATAATGTAAAATATATGAAAAATAATGTGTTTTTCGAACAACATAGTATGAGAGCCTGTTCTCGTACACCCCCAAAACAAAATCAAAACTTTGTAAAAGAGCATAATAGGACCCATTTAAATGTTTTGCCTGTATAATGGTGCAGTTACAGTATCTAGCAGCAGAGGTGAGCTGCAGAAACCAACCAGCCAAATGCTGAAAGCTCAGGAAATGCTTCAATGTTTTTGGGATTAACAATTATTGTGTCAGTGTCAACTGAAGCGAAACTGTCAAGGTAGAAATGAACAGTTCTTAAGGATGACGAAAGGGAATCCTGGAATATCAGGGGAAAACGTGTAAAGAACTTGTCAGACAGGGAATTTATTCAGCCAAAGGAAGTCTTACCTAAGGGACTGAGCTTTACCGTAACACCGCAGTGTGTCCCAGCAGTGGAATTAATAACAGCAACTGAAACAACAACAGCACGCCAGATGATGAGGTGGAAGAAATCTGTTTGAAAACCTCAGCTGAATGTACAAAAACAGCTTTCGCTAACCACACAGAAAAGAAGGCCCTCAAACCGCTTGGCAGAAACAGCAACACTACAATTCAGCTAATAGATGCAGATACTGCTTTTTGGTTAATGCCCCAGTTTACCGTGGTAAAATACAGCAGCGACTTCATATAGGCTGTTCAACCTGTTAGAATTTATGAAACATTTATATTTTCATATTTATATTTATATACATATACATATATGTGCATATTATATTAATATATAGTTCAGTCATGAAACTCTAGATGGCGCAGGCTGACGGGGTGTTAACGTAACTGATGATATTCAGAGAGTTAAACGACTTGGCACAAGCTGATTGGTACATGCTGCATATGCAGCCAATGAGCTTACTGCCTTGCATTTATATGGCTGGCTAGCATTCACTTGAGATTCCTGCAGCGCGCTTTCAGAGTTCTCTAAAACCCTCCACCTTCCCCAGCTCCACCTGTATAGATCTGCTATGGGGTTATTTTATATGATATTTGTGCAGCAGCAGTATGTCTTACATACTCACCGTATCGCCATATGCATTGACAGTAGCAAGTTCCTGTACTTGCTTGCAGCAGCAGCAATAATCTACAACTACAGCAATAACCAGCAGCAGCAGCAATTCAGCAGCAGCGTAGCAGATCTGTTCCGCCAAGACCAAATACATTAACATTGTCATATCCATCACCATGCTAAAATGTTCGCTAACCAATCACAGCACACACTGGCCCAGCTGACCAATCAAAACACATTTCGTATTTCAGAGGGCGAGCCTTCATTTGATACAGGAACTATTCGAGCCGTTCATGCCCGACTGGGGAGAGAGGTGTTGTAATAATGTAAAATATATGAAAAATAATGTGTTTTTCGAACAACATAGTATGAGAGCCTGTTCTCGTACACCCCCAAAACAAAATCAAGACTTTGTAAAAGAGCATAATAGGACCCATTTAAATGTTTTGCCTGTATAATGGTGCAGTTACAGTATCTAGCAGCAGAGGTGAGCTGCAGAAACCAACCAGCCAAATGCTGAAAGCTCAGGAAATGCTTCAATGTTTTTGGGATTAACAATTATTGTGTCAGTGTCAACTGAAGCGAAACTGTCAAGGTAGAAATGAACAGTTCTTAAGGATGACGAAAGGGAATCCTGGAATATCAGGGGAAAACGTGTAAAGAACTTGTCAGACAGGGAATTTATTCAGCCAAAGGAAGTCTTACCTAAGGGACTGAGCTTTACCGTAACACCGCAGTGTGTCCCAGCAGTGGAATTAATAACAGCAACTGAAACAACAACAGCACGCCAGATGATGAGGTGGAAGAAATCTGTTTGAAAACCTCAGCTGAATGTACAAAAACAGCTTTCGCTAACCACACAGAAAAGAAGGCCCTCAAACCGCTTGGCAGAAACAGCAACACTACAATTCAGCTAATAGATGCAGATACTGCTTTTTGGTTAATGCCCCAGTTTACCGTGGTAAAATACAGCAGCGACTTCATATAGGCTGTTCAACCTGTTAGAATTTATGAAACATTTATATTTTCATATTTATATTTATATACATATACATATATGTGCATATTATATTAATATATAGTTCAGTCATGAAACTCTAGATGGCGCATTCTGACGGGTGTTAACGTAACTCATGATATTCAGAGAGTTAAACGACTTGACACAAGCTGATTGGTTCATGCTGCATATGCAGCCAATGAGCTTACTGCCTTGCATTTATATGGCTGGCTAGCATTCACTTGAGATTCCTGCAGCGCGCTTTCAGAGTTCTCTAAAACCCTCCACCTTCCCCAGCTCCACCTGTATAGATCTGCTATGGGGTTATTTTATATGATATTTGTGCAGCAGCAGTATGTCTTACATACTCACCGTATCGCCATATGCATTGACAGTAGCAAGTTCCTGTACTTGCTTGCAGCAGCAGCAATAATCTACAACTACAGCAATAATCAACAGCAGCAGCATTTCAGCAGCAGCGTAGCAGATCTGTTCCGCCAAGACCAAATACATTAACACTGTCATATCCATCACCATGCTAAAATGTTCCGAGAGTTGTCATGATTGAAATACTCTAATGTTCAAAAAAAAAAATTTTTAATAAAATAATACTTTTTGCAAACATGCATTTTTCTGATCAAAAGAGACAGTAAAGACTTTTGTAATGTTACAAATTATTATTATTTTAAATCAATGAGAAGAATTCATCAATAAATCAAAGAATCACGAATAAAATGTATCACAGTTTTTGCAAAAATATGAAGCAGCAACAACATATTTGAACAACATTGATAATAATCATAAATGTTTTTTTGAGCAGCAAATAAGAATGATTCTGAAGGATCATGTGACACTGAAGACTGGACTAATGATGCTGAACATTCAGCTTTGATCACAGGAATAAATTACATTTCAATTACATTACAAGGAGCTTGTCAGTAGGAAATGTCCAGGAGGCAATCTCCAGAATCACACGGCATTAAAAAAAAACACAATAATAATAAGATGGCAGCATCCAGGCCTTAGACTTCCATGGCCTACATGTGCCAGTTGAGCTGCATATGAATGCATGGATAACTCTTTGAACTAGAAAACTGTTTAAATTAAATTGTAATAATTTTTCACAATATTAATGTTTTATGATAAAAAAAAATCCAGCCTTAATGTGAGCATAAATGTCCCATGGGAAATCTACACTATACTGTTGGTATTTTTTGCAGTCAATAATCCTGTTTTTCCTTTGACAACCATTCGATTGTTATTGAAAACTGATAAGTCAGTTGCTTTGCATTGTGTGAATTTTGACAAGAACAGTGATAAAAGCTTTCTAGAAAATTAGATGTATGTCCAACAAAATTACATTTCCCATAATTCTCTGTGCAGCACAAACATGAGTAGGAGCTTGTCAGTAGGAAATGTCCAGGAGGCAATCTCCAGAATCACACGGCATTAAAAAAAAACACAATAATAATAAGATGGCAGCATCCAGGCCTTAGACTTCCATGGCCTACATGTGCCAGTTGAGCTGCATATGAATGCATGGATAACTCTTTGAACTCCACAGTTTGCACAGGGATTGTGATCGACATTATGAGGTCACATGTGACAAGATTTAAAAACAAAACCGGATTGTTAAAAACAATTTCCATTGTCATGCAACTGAGCCGTCTTTGTAAAATGGCAAAATCGTGAGCTTCACTTGACACTACATCAATGTATGAATGTAAACCATCACTGATGATTTAATTATGAGATGAGAATTAATTATATCCATGTTTTGATTGAGGTGACATATTAACGTTTGACAGTTAACAGTTTGCGCTTATCTGGAACAAGAAAGCATTTCCTCAGCTCGTGGAAATCTACAAATGCAAATGTAGTCTTGGGAAGGGGATTGCATTTCTGTTTCTAAGATAAAAAATAATTGCTTTCCTAACATGTAATTTCCACTGTGGACGTTTGAAACATTTTAATTTTGTGTGTGTGTGCGCTTATGTGTGCCTTATTTTAGTATTATTTATGTAACATTATAGTATACATTAATATTTTTTAATTCGATTTGTTTTTTGCATTTTCATTTTAATTTTAGTTGTAATGTTGTTTTGTGCTTTTGTCATTTTTATTAGTTTTTGTTCCTATTTAGCTTCTTCATTTTTAGTTCTAGTAATTTTAATACTTAAAGTTAACCTCATTTAATTTGAGTTAGTTTCTGATTTTTAATGTTTCATCTCATATTTAGATATTATTTTATTTCAGCTTTATTTCAGTTAACTAAAACGTTAGTGTAACAACACTGCTGCTATCACTTCAACAACCTGGATTGTTTTTTTTGTATCGAGGATGGTGGAGGAACATGTCTTGGATCAAATGAGGTGTGTGTAGGCTATATGTAATATATATATATATCATGTGGGGTGTTTTATAGTGTGTAGCCTATATATAATACATGTATGGTTACCACTGGCTATAGTCCATATTCTTCAAGTTACTTGGAACTAATGAAACAACTTCCGGGTCCAGGTCTTTTTTACTGATTCATTAAACTTAGAGCAATTTGTACATGATTCAGACTACTTGTGGTTGTCCATATGTTTACGGCCCATGAGAGTCATTTGTCGGGGAATTGGATTACAGTGTTTATGCTGTACATTTTGACTGTGTTTATGATCCACTTAGAAGAACCGGCTCAGAAGAGTCATTTCGTGAATTGCCTTAGCTACAGTGTTTGCACTGTATATTTTTGATTCACTAAAAAGAACCGGTTCGTGAGAGTCATTTGTTCTTGAATTAGACTACACTGCACTGTTTTTGATGCACCTAAAATTGGATCAAATTAGGAGTCATCTGATTGTGAATTGCATTAGTGTACAGTGTTTGTGCTGTAAATTTTAGATTTTCTAAAGTGAACCGGCTTAGCTGTCATGTTCTTGAACTAAACGGCTAGTCAAGCTTTATTTGTTTGTGTTTGTTTTTGCGGGCAGTCTGCAAGGATAACTTAATAGAAAGGCATGTTTTCTGGTATTATGTTGCGATAAGCGTCTTTTTATCACATCACATTTAATTCAGGATTAGAATCTTTATTAGAAAGGAAATACTGAGAGAGTAACACTACTCGCATGCGAGAAAATGTCAGCACATAAACCAAAATGTGAGTAGCCATATTATAAATAGCTATATGAACATGAATATGTGGTATTATTACCAGTCTAAAACTGTATTCATTATTGCATATAATGCCACTAGCATTCAAAGTAACATAGGACATGGTAAAATACATAGCCTATTATATTTCTGAACAACATGTGAGTGGCATTTACCATGCAAAACTCAATGACAAAATGCTAGATTGTTATGGGTAGTTGCCAGGATGTTGCTATGCAGTTTAGGTGTTTGGAGTCCGTCTCTGTATTCTCTGATCTTTGAGAATGATTTCTGATACTTGTGAATTATTCAGAATGCAACAACATAGTCCTATCATCCAAACAAAGCCCATCATTAAGGTTCCTTTCACAGATCTTGCATCTGATTCCAACCTCCTCATGCAAGATAAGGACATGCTTGAGAGGTTTCTATGACAACCAAATATTTAAATAAGTTACTTCATAAGAAAAATATTTTGTGCTTTTCATTGTGATGACAATTCATCACCAGCTTTGGATGGACAAAGGCAAACATCGTTTTGAGCGTTGCTTATCTGTATAAATCACTGGGTTTGTGTTTGCTTCGCTCACTCTATGGTCAGCTGTCCAACACAACTGGCAGACGACACTGTGGATTAGATCATTCAGCTTTGGATTTTCTCAAATCTTGGATCTTTATGTTGTTTGTCACTGAGATAATTGTATGTTTTCTAAAGGATCTGCTTTTGTTTAGCCAATAAGATGATCTTAATCACAAAGAATTACAGCATACAAGTGGATAAATTCACTTGCCAAGGGAAATTTCCAGCATTAAATTTATAGGATACAGAGTGGAATGATACTGAATCAGCACAAAATATGACCTGCAGCTAATCTTTGGCTTTACAATGAATTCTGCAGTTAATTTGATACATTTACAAATAAATGTAGAGACAAACTGCTTGTGATGCTTTCATTCGTTGCTTTGGATATATACTATACTACTATATACTAGAAGTTGTTTATGTAAAAGAACATTTGATGCTGAGCTTCTTTTGGGATTTACACTGTGATACAGTTTTGGACCGACATGAGGGTTTCATTTTTTAATTAACCATTCTTTTAGAATACATAGAGTCTTGGAGCATTATTTCGAGTAGTGAAGGAAATAAGTATAGACAAATGAGACTCCAGGGCCACATTAAACATGTGCAGACCAAGTCAACATTACCCATAAGACCGTTCGCCACACCACAAATACCTGGTGACTAAGCACAGATTTCCACCACGGTATGGCAGACGTCTTTCATCCAGAGCCATGCTGCAGTTAAGTAGTCTGACTTGGTTTGGTGGTTTGGCATGGAAGCAATCTTCACTCACATCTTGGACTTTCACATTTTTAGTTTGGCAGTAAATCAGCAAGTTAATTATTTGTTTCATTGAGGCTCTTCTCTTCCACAATTTATGATATGTTCAGTCCATATTTATGAAGCATTGTGTTCAGACAGGATTTTTAAAGACAGACGAGCTTCTTATTCGGATTCTTAACATCTACAGAAAGTTTTAACAGGTGGACATGAATGCTAATTAACTTTTGTAGACAAACTGTCTGAGTGCCATTGCTTGCTTTATCATTATGATTGCATTTTTTCACTGTTTGTATCATTCTGATAATTAATTATGCATCAAATGCAGTGATATACATTAAGTATTATTCTGGACCAATTGCCAAATTATTATTTTGCACTGACTGCCATTGCTCGAAAGTGCTGGAAAGGTGCTTGGCTAATCCTGATATGACTTCGCTGTTACTGCAAGCTAAATTATAATTAGTTGTGTTTGTTAAAGCAGTGCATCTCTTTTGCTGTTGCATTGGATTTGAACAAAACCCTATATACTTAGATTAATGAATGTGAATTGTAACTCAAATCATTTGTCTTTTTGAACTGAAGATTTGAAGAATATTTACATTTCACCTGTCAGACAATAAAATGGAAAATTCCCATAGACTTAAATTAAAGGATGGACCCAAGACCAGAATATCAGATGCCTGTTTTAACAAGCACAAGTAATTATATTCTACTTTCTTACTCTTTCCTGTATTCCTGAGGAAGGATGTGACCATTCAACCTGTGAAGATGGAGATGGAGAGGTATGTCATTAATATATTGAGCTTGATGTAACTGTAATCATGATCAGTATTGTACATCCTGTCATTCAGCTCTCTGACCTCTTTCGATTGGCTGATTACTCCGTATTAATATTGATTGCAGGCCCATCCAATATCTGTATCAGGCTGGCGTTGAACCATCCACACTGAGCACTAGTGTACGTTAAACTCAGGCTTCGGTCTCTTGAGGAATGGATGGTTGTCCTTTGAATCTGTTTGTGAGCTGATCATCCGGACACACAAATCAGTAAGCGTTGTTTATAAACTTTTCCATTTCCGATGCGTTTACTGTATATATACAAATGTGAAGTAACCTGATGATAACAGTGATGCAGAGCATGCAGATATATCTCATCACGTAAAGCTTTAGGAATTCACATTAGACACCTGTATTTGCGTTTTTTTGGTCCTGAATGCTGAAGTCAATAACATTGCTGAACATGATTAGCAGACAGATTATACTTTTTCATCGTATTATTGTGTAGATTTTTTTTTTAAAGTGCCAAAATGGTTGTGATTTAGGTTAATACTACCATTTTTCCCTGGCCCTTGAAATTGTGCTACTGTACCTATAAGTAATTAATATGCAATCAACCTTTCTGCATGCAAAATGAGTAACAGCACTAAATTAGGGGATAAATTAGGACCTGGCAGTGGCTGATAGAAGTTTTTCAACACTAAACTGATGTTTGAATGGGGCCGATTTGACTGTTCTCAGAATGTAGAAGTTCAGAACGAGTTCTTTTTGCATTTTAGTTAAAAAAAATGGTGGTTTTGAAATTTCAGTTTGCTTTCATAGTATGAACATGTGATTTCTTAGATATGAGCCTTTTTAAAGTAACAGGTTCTTTAATATTTCTTTGCAGCACTTCAACAAAGAGAATTGTATCCCATTTCTTATGTAAAACCTTTTCACACTTTGCAGTGTTCTTGGGTTGCTATGGTTATAAAAATAAAACTTAAAAATAGCTATTCTAGCTAGAATATTCTATATAGTTTCTCTTTAGGTTGTTACAAAAAAAAACTACCTGCAACATTCTGGGAATGTTAGTTTATGCTATAAAAATAAAACCTGAAAATATCTATTAGAGATATTAGAATTTAGGTTCTCACAGAAACCTCTCTGCAATGTTCTTGGAAGGTTAGTTTGTTTAAAAATATAAAACCTAAAAATAACCATTAGAGAACGTTCTGTGTAGGTTCTTTTTAGGTTCTCATAAAACCTCCCTTCTGTGATCTGGGATAATTAGTTTGGTTATAGATACATAGAAATAAAAAAATAACCATTAGTGAATGTTGTGTATACTGTAGGTTCTCCTCAGTTTGTAACAAAAAAGGCTCTCTGCAATTTTCTTGGAAGGTTAAGTCTCAAGTCTCAATTTATTTATAAAGCACAATTAAAAACAACTACAGTTGACCAATGTGCTGTACAATGTTGTAAAAGACTTATAAAACATGCATACAAACCAAGCAAACATCAGACAACAAACAACATCACAAGTCATAAGCTATAGTGAAAAAGCACGTTTTTAACTTTGATTTGAAAATATGTATTGTTTGTGCAGTTCTAATATGGATCGGTAACGTGTTCCAAAGTTTAGGTGCGGCTATGGCAAAAGCTCGATCACCCCTAGATTTTAATTTTGACTTTGGAACAGTTAACAAACTCTGGCTGGCAGACCTAAGAGTTCTTTCCGGATGACATTCACACAACAGGTCGGAGAGGTAAGGGGCAGCGAGGCCATTTAAACATTTAAAAACAAGCAAAAGCACTTTAAAATCAATTCTAAAGCATACTTGGAGCCAATATAAAGACATTAACACAGGAATAATATGTTCATATTTGCGAACACCGGTTAAAAGACGTGCAGCCGTTTTGGACCATTTGTAATCTAGATATTGAATAACTGTTTATTCCCAGTTACAGGGAATTACAATAATCAATTCTAGAAGAAATAAAAGCATGAATTGCAGTTTCAAAGTGCTTAAAAGAAAGGAAGGTCTTCACTTTAGCCAACGTTCATAATTGGTAAAAACTTGATTTGACAACTACATTTATTTATTATATCAAATTTAAGTGCACTATCGAAAAAGACGCCCAAGTTTTTTTTTTTTTACACCTGATTTAACTGAAGATGATAAAACACCAGAATTTACATGAGAAATGTTTGGAACTTCAGAAGAGCCAAACACAATGATCTCTGTTTTACTCTCATTTAGATTTAAAAAAAAATTCAAAGACATCCAGGCTTTGACATCGGAAAGACTGGCACAGAGGGAGTCTACACCATTTTTATGCTTCAGGGGCAAATAAAGTTGAGCATCATCTGCATACCAGTGATAGTGCAAGCCATGCTTTTCAAAAATAGAGGCTAAAGGAAGCATATATAAAGAAAACAATAAAAGGACCAAAATAGAGCCTTGGGGGACCCCACACGTCAGGGGGACCGCCCCAGAAAAATATCGTCCAATATTGATTGAGAAGCTTCTATTTTTAAGATATGACTGAAACCAACTTAACGCAGTTCCTCAGATGCCCACAACTTGATTATGGTTAGTTTATGGATATAAAAATAATACCTAAAAATAACCATAAGAGAACATTCTGTAGGTTCTCTTTAGGTTGTCACACAAACATTAAAAGACAATAAAAACCTAAAACAATAAATCCTAAAAAAAATAAAATAAATAAAAATAAACTTTAGAGAATGTTCTGTACCTATCTGCAATGTTCTGGAATGGTTCATTTTTGGTTACAAAAACATAGAGAACATTATTTTAGTGTTATTAAACAAGAAGAAGCATATAGTATGCCTACATTATAGAGGAACGTTCTGTGTTTGCTTGGATAGTCCTTTTGATTATTGGAAAGTTCTTGACTTTACATTATAGATTCTTCTGATCTGCATATTGGTACAATTCATTGTCCTAGAAGTGAAGCCCATTTGTGTTATGTGATGCACCGCCTTATGCTTAATACTTAGTGTTTTGTTTGATATGCTTGCTTTATTTTTGATAATACATGCAAAAGTGTGAAAAATTTAATGTTTGCTTATGTTATCATAAAAAAATATGCATGCATGCTGCCTGACATGGATCTAGGTTGTTGTAGGTGGTTGCTAGAGTCCTACAACCTCAAGTCTCTGATATTCTGTTTTCTAGATATGGCACACACTTAGAGGTATAATTTATAGCAAAAGCAAACCTTAATACTTACAGTTGGCAAACATTTGGCGAGGATATCATGAGTTTGAGTCTGGTTTGACAGGATGCTGGAGGCACTGAGGAGACACCAGCTGGTTCTTGTGTTGGATCTGGTCATCCAAATGGCTTCTGTCTTCCTGTTAATCTGTTGTTGTTGTTTCTGTTTGGGATAATTTATGTTCACTTGTGTTCAGGGAGATGGAGCGAGACATATCTTGTTATAGTTTCCTCTTAGGATATTTATATAGACTTTGTGATGTTTCTAACATGTTCTTGTAACTTGCCTGCATTTAACAGATGCTTAAACTACGCAACCTAAGAAGAAGAGTCAGTAATATCATTTCCACCCTTTAAACTACTGTATTATGGTCTTGGAAGAGTTGAGAAAGTCATGTTCCTTCTATCTTTTTCTCAAACCAAAGCTCTTCTCAGAGGTTTATTCGAGTGGGAGATTTAGCAGACGTTGACTTGAGTTTTGCTGCTCACAGGATGGTGATGCCCTTCCACTTCCATTGCAGTCATAATGTGCCGTAGACTTTTGGCATGGTCTGCACGCCTGCAAGGGAAAATTACTAATGACTAATGTATTTGATTCTGTGCCATTCACCACAGTCTTATGCATTAGAAAGTGATGGTGCAGTTGTCGTGGAGATATAGACATGTTTTGGTGTAGCACTAGTATAGAGACGTTCCACACTGAAGTTAATGGCATTAGTTAGTCAAATACAGTCATTGTAACCTTTCTGTGATCATAAATGTTCATGTTAAAATGGCTGTTTAAGAGCAGATCATCATTAAAGCTGAACTACAGTGACCTGAGGTGACATTACAATGTATGACTTTCTTACTTTAACCCTATAAAACCTACTGTACCATATTTGATGCACAAATTTCTAAGGCCTATTCTAAATTATCAACATGACCAAAACTTTGCTGAAAAACCTGTTCTATATAATCTACTACTGTACATGTTGTCTGATTGATAGCTTATAGTTTTTTAGCAAATAAAAGGCCTTTTAGTATAATTGTAAAAATGTCCACCTTACCTTCACACTTCATGTGCCATTTTGCTATGAATTCTTTACGGAAGTAAACATTAGTATGACTTTTACATTGTTAATAATATTTCAAGATGACTTGACTGATGCATCTTAGGTTTACATGATTATCTATATTTCATTCTTAGAAAATTCCTGTTCAAATACGAGTATCAAATATGATCATCTGGCTTTTAATGAACGTTTATTTGTTCATCTCTCAATCATCATTGTATTGCGTTGCATTAAATGTTTTGAATCGACAGAGCTTTGATCATAAAACGAATCATTTTAATATCATCTTACTAAGACACATTATTGGAGATAAAGAGTGACGACTGATATTTATATGCATTTAACTAGTCTGTTATACTGTTATAAAGATCTCATTGATTTACATTACAAGCTCTCAGAATTCTCAGAATCTTACTTTTTTGCCATATAAATATCAGCATCTGCACCAAATGGCATATTTTTGCTCATTTTCTTCCTCGTGGCTGACTCCATTTTTCTTTGGTTTTCCATCACATGGTGTGGCTAGAAAAGGTACGGTCAATAATGGGATCTGTTGTTGAAGGTCAAAGTGAGATAAGAGACCTAAATAGTAGTAAAAGATTGGAACTTAAGGTCATGACCCCATGGGGGTCAACTCTTCAGCTCAGTTTGACCGTGAAGGTCATAGGTCACTTGGATATATTTATGAATGGCTCTGTGTGATGCTTTTTTAAAGGCCCATAAAAAGTGATTTTTTTTTTTTTTTTGGAATTGAAAGGCATTCTGTAGCTCAAAGAGTAGAGGATGGTGCTAGCAATGACAAGATCATGGGTTTGATTCCCAGGGATTGCATGAACTTATGAACTGATCAAATGCATACATTAAATGCAGTGTAAGTCACTTTGAATAAAAGCATCTGCCAAATGCATAAATGTGATTGGATTTGTTTCAAATGGTTTCATTTTATTGATGTAAAATTGAATGGCAGGTTAAGCAAGTATTTTGTGCTACAAAACGGAGATGTTAATTTGATTCATTTGGCTGCTTAAATTGAGCTGCAGGTTTCCGACTGTCACACCTCTGGTAATGGGAAGGCACACGAAGACGAAGATTAGCTTTTCACTATTGAATAGGTATCCAAGGACGACAATCACAGGGTATTCCACAAGCTGTAACACAAATAATATCAGACAACCAAACTGAACAAAGGATAGACCTTATATAGGTGACTTGATGAAGATAGCACAGGTGAGGATGCTTAACTAATAATGAGATAAATGAACTAAAACAGAACAGGAACTCAAACGTGACACCGACACCAAGTTTAATGCTGAATATAACATGCATTTATTTTGGCAGTTTAACATCCTGCCTAAAAGTTTAAATTCTGTGTCTCATTTGGAATGTTAATGAGGCATATTTATTAAATGATCTTAGCAAGGGCAATGTTTCAGCTATTAGCGACTAATTAAACGAAACAACTTTTTAATGCAAGAAAGTTAATTTTGGTTTAATAATAGAAATCCTGCAAATGTAAATGCATGTGGCCTGTAAATGCGCAAATGCATCAGTGTAAAGTGAATATATTGACTTACGGTAGCAGAACAGATGTTGTTTAGACTGTGAAGCAGCTGCAGACAGTGAGTGTTAACATACTTTTAGCTTTACAAGCAACTTGCATCTCTTTTGCTAACAAAGGCCTTCAGTGATCTTCCAAAGAAAAGCGCTTGTTCAAATCACGATTACTATTGCTTATACTTAGGGGTGGGGGTTTGTTTAATTCACTCACACTAAGTATTAAACTTTGTTTAACTTTACTACACCATTTGTGCTCCAGACATGAATGATTCCTCAAATCACTTGTCTTATTGAGGAGAGTGTGCTGTTACTTTAGTGAACAGACAAGCAATTCACTTTACCTGAACAAATAATCATTAAATGAGGGGCTTGAGGCATATACTGTAGAGAACAGAATATCACCGAGACTTTAGGATGGACTTACTGTATATCAGCAAAAAAACAGATTTGTTCAAAATTATATGTGGAAAATGGGGTGAATTTTGATTTGTTGTTGACTATATAAGTAGCTGTGGCCTTTTACCTATTAACTAAGCAGAAAAACAGTTCAAAACAAAATGCTTTGAGGGTTAGTGCTGTTTGCTTTCATTGCATTTCATACATCAGCGCATTGATCACTGTTCTGTTTTCATAAATGTTTATGCTGACATCAGTGCAGTGTTTTCTGTCAAGTCTTTCCTCAGTGAAGCGGTATGCAAATGACAGTCTAATCTAAATACAAAGCGATGTCTTTTTTCTGATAAACAGCTCAAGTCCAGCCAAAGATGTTGCGTTTTCAGAGTTGTTTGTCTTATAGGGAGATGAATCAAACAGGGACACGAAGCTTCAGAGTTTACTGATCCCATAATCAAATGGACAGAGATTAAATGTATTTTACAAACACAGAGTTTCACTTCTACTGTGATATCTTTAGTATTTAAAACAAAGTGTGTTTCTAGCTCAGATATGTTTGGTGATTTCCGGGTATGCATAAAATGAACATATTGACAGCAAACCTAAAGCATTTTTTAGAGATTTCAATCAAATTTGGAAAATATTAAATGTTTTCAATCAATGTAGTATGATTTATTTAATCTCCCGAGTGAATTGAAACCATTTGATGGACACGTAAAACGACTAAAGAAATAATCATTTGGAATAATACAACTAAATGCAATTTTTAGAATGCTATTTATGGACAGTTAAAAATTACTAAAACAATCAAATTTCATTATTAAAAACTAGTTTTCCAAATAACTAGAAATCTTCTAAAGTTTGCTTAAAATGTACTTGCCATCAGGCCATCCAAGATGTAGATGAGTTTGTTTCTTCATCAGATTTGGAGAAATTTAGCATTGCATCACTTGCTCACCAACGGATCCACTGCAGTGAATGGGTGCCGTCAGAATGAGAGTCCAAACAGCTGATAAAAACGTCACAATAATCCACAAGTAATCCACACCACTCCAGTCCATCAATTAACATCTTGTGAATCCAAAAAGTGTGTGTTTGGAAGAAACAAATTCATCAAGACATTTATAACTTTAAACCGTTGCTTCCGGCTTGTCCATAATACGTAATATTGATTTCTCCAGTGCAAAAGTCTCGTTTGAATCAAGAGAGAAATATGCAAAGATCAAGCACCATTCAAAATAGTTCAAAACAAATATATTGGTGGATTTTGATGTGAGAGGACAATAGGGGATGGACATTTTCACTTGAAGAAGCGTTATTATGGATTATGAACTCGTATTTTAGCCAGAAGTGATGGTTTAAAGTTAAATGCTTTAATGGTGGATTTGTTTCTTACAAGACATTAATTGATGGACTGGAATGTTTTTTTTCATCAGCTGTTTGGACTCTCATTCTGACGGAACCCATTCACTGCAGTCTGCAAACTCATCTACATCTTAAATAGACTGAGGGTGAGTAAATTGTCAGTACATTTTCAGCTAATTTTCATTTTTGGGAAAGTAACTATTCATTTAACCCTGGTCTAATGGCTGTATTTTTTCCATGGTGATGCACTGATGTAATTTACATTGACAGAAGATGTAAATCTCGTTGAAGAAGCTTGATCTTAAGGCTAGGAGGCCATTTGAATCCTTATGAAATTGAAATGATGGAAACAACCACAGGACTTCTAGGATGCATATGCAAGATGATTCAAATGTGCAGGTGAATGTTTTCTCCAGGATGAGTTTGGCAGGTTGGTAGGAATTAATCGTTTTGCTGCTCTATTAATCTCGCTCTGTTTCTGGAAACTTACTGCTGGCAAGAGAAAGCTCTGTTTTGCTTTGCTTCTGGATGTGCTACAATCAATCCCGGCCTTTTCCAACATGTCCAAAATAGCAATTACATAAAAAAATCACACGAGTCAGAAATTATGACATGTGAATGACTATGAATCTTTATGAAAACACATAGTCCCAACTAGCCTAACAGAGTCATATGAATACTGAACGATATTGCTGATTTGTTAAGAGTTTGTGATTTCCCAGGATGCATTTCAGAAAGAGTAAATTATATATATAATATAATGATATTTAGCTGTTTTCTGAGTTAATTTATGCTGTTTTGTCACCAGTGTTTCTATATTGAGAAACACCAGTGTTTCACCAGTTATTCTATATTGACGTTAAGAGCTCATCCTAATAATGAATTTAAAGATGAATGTTTGGTGATTGTGAATGTTACTGATGTTTATGTGATTAGTTCTATATACAAATGCTGCACATATTATCTTTGCAATGCAAGATGTGAAGAATACCGAGATTTCTTCAGGTCATATAAAACTTTATGTAAAAATTAAACTTTTTTTGTTGCTAATTTATAATTTACTGAATCTAAATCTGTTTTGTGTTTGTTTTCATTCTGGACAAATTACAAATGGCTAAACAAAGTGATGTTACTATGAGTTATTAAGAATATTGCTAGACACAGTCACAATGCATGCTTTGTTTGTTAGTTATCGCATTGCCGGAGACTGAATTAACAAAGAGGTAATGGAAAGACAAAAAATGGTGCAGTCGCCATGGTACTGTATGCAAATTACCTGATAAAAAAATTGTATCATAGGTTATGCTGTAAACTGGCATGCCTTACATACATTGATAATGAAAAGGGAGAGAGAACTGACATGAACTGGCTATTTAATAATTTATTACTTATTTGCTATCTCTTCTGTTATACAAGCTGAGGATACAAGCCTGTGTGTGATAAATGTGTGTGTGTGTGTAAAGTAAAAAGTAAAAGTCAATAAAAGTCTTTATATATATATATATATACAGTGTGTATATATATATAGTGTCTCGTTCCCTCGTTATGGTTACATACATAACCTGGGACATTCCCCTTCGGGAACTCATGCTGCATCTGAAAATGCTTTGTGAACTCATGCCCCCATACTGACAAATGCCTGTCTAGTGTGAAATCATGGCGAGCACAGCTAAGACAGATGCATCTGAGAGTCTGGAGTGGTACCATACTTCTCCTGGCCTCACAGAATGAAAGAAACATGTACCAATGGGTTTCGCCCCCAATTACTGACCACCCTAAGGGACGTGGTAAGCAGCTATGGCTGCCACAAACACTCTAAAGGTGGAGGGCTCAAACCTGCGGAGAATCGTTCTTGCAGGAACTCCAGAACTGAACCAACCGTGCAGTTAACTGGGAAGGCGTACAGACGAAGCCTCTGCCACATCTGTACCACGGCATCAAGCCCAAGCAGGGGATGTGTGAGGGAGAACCACAGGGGACATTGTGAGGTCTCTCGAGATGCAAACAAGTCCACCTGGGCTCGCCCGAACTTCTTGCAAATCTGCTCCACCACCTCGGTGTGGCGCTTCCATTCCCCGGGCCTCAGCCCCTGCCTTGACAGGATGTCTGCCTGTTGATATAAGAGACCACTGCTGTGTTGTCTGCTTGCAAACCAGCACATGATGGCCTCTCAGGTATGGGAGAAAGTGTTTCAGAGCCTGAAACACGGCCAGCACCTCCAGGCAATTCATGTGCCACGTGAGATGGTGAACTCCCTATAGACCCTGGGCGGAGCAGCTACTCATGACCGCTCCCCAGCCCGTGAGGGAGGCATCCGCCGTTAGCATATGTGACGACAAGGAGCCCCCAGCACTGGGCCTTGTGACAGGAACCAAGGTTTCCTCCACATATCTAAGGCACGTAAGCATAGCCGTGTGACCCTGATCATGCAAAGTGGGTTGCCCCTCTGGGAGAACCCTCTGGGCCTGAGCCACCACTGCAAGGGTCTCATGTACAGCAGGCCAAAAGGTATCACGTTGGACGAAGCTGCCATCAGACCCAACAGTCTCTGAAACTGTCTGACAGTGAGTGACTAGCATTCTCTCACTCTCTTCACGACTATGAGGATCGACTCAATCAGAGCAGGAGACAGACGCGTCTGCAACGTGGTCGAATCCCACACCACACCCAGATAAGTGGTTCTCTGTAGTGGAGAAAGCACACTTTTCTTTGCGTTTAGATTTAACCCCAACTCTTTCATGCGAGTAAGAATGGCATCTCGATGCCGAACCCCCATCTGCTCCGATTGAGCTGGTGTCAACCAATCGTCGATGTAGTTGAGTATGCAGATGCCCTGGAATCGCAGAGGAGCCAGAGCAGCATCCACACACTTGGTGAAAGTGTGGGGTGAGAGAGCGCCAGAACGAACGGAAGAACCCGATATTGGTACGCTTTGCCCCCGAAAGCAAATCTCAGGACCTGATTTGAGACACGACCTGTTTGATCGTGAGCATTTTGAACTTGAGTCTCATGACTGAGCGGTTCAGAAAACGCAGATCTAGAATCGGACGTAACTCCCCATCCTTCTTCAGAACGATGAAGTACCAGCTGTAGAACCCAGACTCTCTGTCGAGAGGAGGGGCCACCTCGATGGCCTCCTTCCTCAAGAAAGTGTCTATTTCTTGTTCCATGACCAGAGCCTGCTCAGGGCCCACCAGGGTGGGAAACACCCCATTTAATAGAGGTGGACGAGACCCGAACTGAATCTTGCAGCCTCTTTCTACAGTGTGCAGGACCCAATGAGACACATTCGGCAGAAGCTTCCACGCTGCCAGATGATCTACTAAGGGAACCAGTCTCTCGAGACTGGCCTCTGGTGTATTTAGAGTGGCTAGCTCGGTGCCCTGAAGCAGAGGACTGGCAGGAGACGGTCGATCTAGCTTCTCTAAAGACCTCCTTGGAGGTAGCGAGCCTCTCAGGACCGTTACGTTTCCGGGCGGATGCTGAGAGATGTGCTCGCTGGAGACCACTCTGTCCTGAAGCACCGGGGGTGGAAGGGTTGACAGACTGATATCCTGAGGGCACTGAGAAGAGACGGGCACCGTATGATGAGGTGTGCACCGCTCTTCCCCAGAGGGGCCCGCCCTCATAAGTCCTGGGCCATAGGCGTCAGGACCTTTAAGTCGAAGACTATCTAGCGAGAATGATGGTCCGCAGATCCGCCTTCTGCTTAGAAGCCTTCGGCTTGAGGAGCTGGAACACAGCTGTCACTGCTCCCGTCCAGCATTGGAAAATGTCGGGGCCTTAGGGGTGATGCTGCACTGGGAACAGATAGCTCGCAAACGTCTGTCCTTGGCAACGCGTGAGCCACTCGATTCTACATTGCATAAAACTTTCTTCCCTCGAGAAGAAATGCCAGCGGGAGCAGAGCTAAACATCTAAGGTAATGCATTTTCACTTGTACACTTATGGTTCATTTATGAATGAACACAGCTAGCCCCCTCGAGATCTGACTGTGTGTGCTCCGCTCCAAAACAAGCCACACATAATTACCGTGCATCCCCACCCTTTATTATAGCGAGGGCAGGGAGAAACAAGTGATCTAAAATTCAGTATGCTTTTCATATGCAAAAGATTGAGATGCCGAGTCCTCAATCTCATCACAATAACGCTAACAACGTCAACCTCGGAGGAGGAAGATAGCTGCAGCGTAGACTCACTCAAAGGGGGAAGAGACCACGGGCTTCCGAACCTTGAGAGAGAGCACTAGATTCAAATGCAATCCCCGCGATCCCAATCGCCACCGTGCCTCAGCAACAGCGGGACAGGAACCGCAAAGACCGCAAACACGGACACACTCCTCAAAGTGTGCCCGGCGGGAGCACGATGCACAATCAGCTCCATGGAGAGCTGACTCTGCATGCTCTGCTCCCAAACAAACAACACAATGACCGTGTGCATTCACAACCGGAAAGTTTAGCACGGGCAGAGAAGAACACACGGTCTAAAGTGCTGTCTGTAGCTCGCCATATAGAAGTGATTGTGCACGGTTAATACAAACAACAGTAAATAAGACTGACACATTTCACACAGAGCGCTTGCTGAAAACACAGAAGCTAACGTTGCTTGTTTCGGATGCGCTTTTAAGCGCTCTAGTCTCTACGTCACCCCGCCCGTGGCGTTTCGCCATTCCGTTGGACTGATTTCACATGTGATTCAGAGCGTGGGCACACAGGGGCGTTCCCAAAGCATTTTCCAACGCAGTGTGCGTTCCCAAAGGGGAAGCAAGTTTATATGACACAATTGCGAGATAAAATTTTTTCTCATAATTATGAGAAAAGAAGAAGTCAGAATTATGAGATATAAACTCAGAATTGCAAGACAAAAAGTCAGAATTGTGAGAGGTTTTTTATCCCATGGTAGAAACAAGCTTTCTTAATGTCGACAAACTCGGTGTCAAAAGTACTCACTGTAAGTACTGGCCACTTCCCTGACTTTATTTTATTGTTCTTATGTTTGCAGACACAGGTGTGATTTCTCATGACATTTTTTTCTGTTATATTCAGGCATATTTATGCATACTGTTCCAAAGAAAACCCTTAAGTCATTTTTGTATGTATTTAAATTTATTTTAAATGAGTGGATTGTTGGCTTGTATTTGGAAGCACCAGTGTTCGCTTTAGTCCACGGGCCACTGCTAGTTCCATTTAGGGTAATATGACAGACAAATCTCTAAGCCCGCTGTCATGAGGGAATGACAGAATGAATAGCCCTCTTACTGTAGCACGTAAACCAGATGCTTCAGATGACTGAGTATTATATCCTTGTATGACGAAAAGGAGCATTGGAAGCACAGCAGTATCTATGACAATAATAATATTGTACGCAGCTCATCAGGGGCCTTTCGGGAACCGGGGATATTTCGGTGGAAAAAAGACTCCTCACGGCCCTTTTGTGTCATTCTCAGTTATGCAATCTGACCCTCACGCCTTCAAGAAACTTCAGCGCTGTCTTTGGAGGAGACGTCCGAGGACTAGCTGTTAATTTCCATAGAATGTCAAGCATCCAAATAATGACTCAGACCTGCAGCCAAAAAAAATATGTAAAAAGCTGCCATTGAGCGTTTGGCTGTTTGGCTCGGACGTTCCACAATCGGAAACCGCTCACATCTGTTTTTCCTGCTAGTATCATTAAATGACCCCAAAAAAAGAATTCAGCACAATATTTAAAAGGCTGGAAGAAGGTTTAGTATTGACATTACTGAAATACATAACCACATATCAATCATCAATGGATTCAGTGGTACTTTTTCTTTGTGTTGTCCTTTCCATTTGGATAGGAGGTTTATATGGATTAAAACTGCTTTTGAAATACTTTATTTAATTATTTATCTGTATTTTCACAAGAAATTGTATCTATAATCATTGTCTTTCATGGTTATTACATTTTTGTAACTTAAAGAAACTGTAACTGAAATAAGTTAAAATATTTGAAAAGTACATAAAAATCCTGTTTTCATTAAGTTTAATTTGATGTACAAACATAACAAACTGAAATAAACATGAATCAAAACAAAACAGTATAGACATATTTTGGGGAGGGAAAGTAATAAACTAATAAAACGAGAAAAAATACTGAACAAAATTACTCAAATTTGTAAATTAATATTAAAAATATATATATTTATATTCGTTTCAATTAGTTTAACTTGATGTACTAAACTAAAACTGAAATAAACATGAATAAAAACATTGATAAAGCTAATGAGGAAGAATAGAGAACAAAGTTACTTAAAGGGGTAAAAGTGCATGTAGCATCATATGGCCCCATTTCAATTAATATATTAATATTTCAAAATGAATGAAAATATAATTAAAATAAAGGCAGTTTTCAAAATAGTATTAAAAAATTGTATCTCAATTATACTCAAATACACTGTCAGTTAATCCACTTGTTAACATATGCTAATATACTATAAACTTGTATGCTACTGTTGAATGTGTTGCAGTATGTATGTTATAGTGTGTTATATTCGTAATTATTACTAAAAATTTCACAATATATGCAAAACAAAACTAAAACAGGCTGTATTCATACAGTAGTTTGGCGAGAATTGACCAGCGCTACATCACCTAAAACATTTCTAAAGCATTTGTAATCATAACAGAGTTACTGTTTATCTTGTTTATGTGGTTATTGCCAGATCCAGTATGTTGAACCTGAAGTCATTCTCAGGAACGTCTTGGGTGGTGCTCCTGCTGATGTGACGGTGGTCCAGCACACGATGGCTGATTTAGGACCACTACTTAGAAATACTGGACCACAGGGATGAGAGCTATGACATTATATACCATACAACGATAGGAATGTGTCAAACGGTAGAGATATTGCTATAGTGTTTCATCATTTGCTTTGTACTGTTCAGAAGTTTGGGGTCATTAAGATTTTTTTTTTTAATGTTTTTGAAAGAAGTCTCTTATGCTCATCAAGGCTGCATTTATTTAAAAATAGAGTTGTGAACTATTATTGCAATTTAAATTAAATTAATTCCATTATTTATATATACTGTATATATATATATATATATATATATATATATGTATATATACAGTATATTTATGTATGTATGTATTTGTGAGTGCGTGTGTGTGTATATGTGTGTGTGTATTAAATGTATTTTGTTTCGTGTGATGCAAAGCTGTATTTTCAGCATCATTACTCCAGTCTTCAGTGTCACATGATCTTTCAGAAATCATTCAATTTTTTTCATTATTCCTTGATGAATAGAAAGTTCAATAGATCAGCATCAAAATAGAAATGTTTTGTAACATTAAAATGTCTTTACTGTCACATTAATTTACTACAGCATTACTGCTGAATAAAAGTATTAATAAAGAAAAAAAACTATCTGACCCCAACTTTTGACATGTGTTATAGTGTATGACAAAAATACAAATGACAAAAATACAAATTACGAAAATAACAAAATTAAGATTTCAAAATTAATAAAACTAAAATTAAATAATAACAGAAAATACAAAAATAATACTTAATTCGAAATTAATAAAAAGAAGTAAAAAAAATTGTACATCAATAATACTATTTTTTTTAATATAATTTATATAATTTAAATTTAGTTGTTATTTTTGAAATATAAATTTATTTGAGCATTTTGTGTTGTGTATTTTTGTCATTTTTATTAGTTTTGTCATTCATATTAATTAATTAATTAAATTGAAAATAAAAAAAATCTAAATATGAACAAAAACTAGTAAAAATAATATCTCAATTATACAAATATATATACTGTAAATAGAAAGAGAGAGGGGGGGAAAGAGAGAGAGCATAATTAATATAAATTGTAGCCTTTTGACATTAACACTGCCAGCAGAAATAGTTGAATAGTATAAAATTACTTATAGTTTAATATAAGATCACAGTCAATCTCTACCCATCTCTGTTTGGGAACCACAGGTGTTTCTTGTCTAACTATCCACACCTTCAACCAAATTTATTTATTTATTCGTAGTCTTCTGAGTAATGGGTTTTCTAGGGACGGATGGGTTATTTAGTTTGACTTCTGTCAAAGTGCATCCATGATTCATCCATCCAAAATCACATCCCTGTGAAATACATATGGCTTTCATGAATCTTTCCAGTCACGCTCATGTTTTTGTAATGTGTGAAGAGCTCAGTGGACTCTTGCTCACTCTCAATTGTCCTGTTTCAATTTTTCAGCAGTCAAGGCTGCAGTCTTTTGCGTAACCTTGCTTTGACCTTGTATAATTTATCACTGTCTGGTGCCTTCTCTCCATACGCCCCTTTCAAAGCACGTCTCTCCATGTAGAAAACACACAAAAACATCATAAATAAGTCATATTGTATATATTTCTGCGTTTTTATGATGTATCAACAAAACAAGGCGTGCAATTCACATGATACACGACACACTTCATGTACTATGTATTGGATGTAATTTTGCATGGAGGACCTTCATCCCATTGAAAAAAATCGGGCATTTATTGAATATCTCAGTTGTTACTCTTAGACTGCAATGAGATCAGATGGAGAGCAAATGGACATTTTTTTTAATAATCTCACAATGCCTAAAAGTGTGCTCAGGTTTGATACCAGCCTAAAAAGTCAGAAATCTCAGTATATGTTTCTCCGCAAAGTCTAAATGAATGATCCCACCTTCACCCCAGCTTTATTATCTTACTGTATGTCAACTTTCGACTCATTTGTGTCTGTTTTTAGGTGAAACATCTGAGATGCAAGAGATTTAAGGCTCTGTATTTAATCTCATTGCTGTCTGAGATCATTAATTGAAATATTTTAAAGATCTCATTCGTGATTTATTATATTTTGGTTTGTTTAGTTTATAATTTTTAGCGAAATGGTGCTCAAGTGTTGTTCTTCATAGCTCCAGAAGACTTAATGAAGTTTTCATATCAAAGAATCAACATTGTCTCACTGTCAATAGTTGATGTATACTAGGAGTATAGATTAATAAAAATCAGCAAAGAACTGCTCAGATGAACTGCTTTCGGAAAAATTCATATTTATATTGAGATCGATGGTTTTGATGGCTGACTTTGTATCTTGGCAAATCTGAGCACGGTTTTGAGATATTTTCTGAAACTAGAATTGTGTGAGATAACTGGGTATTTTTCTTTTAAGAACAACTGATAATCAAAAGACTTTGCCGTTTGTGAGTTATTCGTGAGAAACAAGCAGAACTCATTTCTACGTAAACCATAAACACATAAAGTGTTTCTCGTGTTGAATCGAATGCAATAATTTACACATGAATAGTTTTATGAGCGATTTACACAAATTAATTCTGCTCGTTTTTCATGAATGAGGCACTTTGCCGTCTAGGAAGAAAAAAATCTATATGTTAAGGAGATCTAATGGCCGATTTTTCTTTCCAATGGGCTTGAAACCATCTGCTCATGACAATCACACACACTTGGTGGTTTTAAATGTTTCTCAATTATGCAGACAACATTTGTGGATCTGGGTGTTTTTAAGCCTGGTTCACTGACTCAGACCTCCATCTCAGGCCAGCAAGCATCAGGGGGTGTGTTTGGATCCGTCTCTCTCCATCAGAAGGTACCGTGGCTGAAATCCCATATTTGTTCATGTTTATGTTGAGCGTGACAGATCTGCTGTATGTCTGAGGAGTGACGTTTGTTAAATCTCTATCAGTCTTCATTATAATAAACAGACATTTTATGTACTTTTAATGGCAAAATAAGCTATTTCACACTGGATTCTTGAATAATATTTTTGTACCTGCTGACTTGGTATATGAGCATGTGGTGACATTTACATCATTCGCCATCATAAACTTTTTGGTTACACTGTTGAAAGACATACAGACTTATATCTCTGCCACTTATAAAGCCTCATTTAAATTAGTTCAACCAAATGCTACACGTATTGCATTGTATTTATCTTTGAAATCAGGTTGCAAAGAATCTACGGTATGTTCTATTGTGAACTTCACCTGAGTGGTTCACTGTAAAAAAAAAAATTACGGTAAAATGTACGGTAAAAAAAACGGCAGCTGTGGTTGCTGGAATTTTACCGTAAAAAATATGGTAGCAAAATTTTAGGTTTTACGGTTTTAACTTAAATTTACAGTTAAATACCATAATTTCATTAACTGATATAATGTTAATATACCAACCTATTGAAGTACTGAAATCTGTTTTACTTTTGTAATACACTGATAACCACCAAATGCAGGTGGTGATGAGAAAGTCACATGATGAACCAAAGCCCATCACAAGCAGCTTTGAAATAATAACATATATAGAAGGTGCACAGTGTCATTCACACAAACGCTAAACATCATCAGGTAACACACATGCAACTGAACTCATGCAATAAACATTCATTTAACAACGTTAGGTGTAACACACAACCCTAATATACAAAACTGATAAGAAAAAACTAAGAAGAAACATAGTTATTTCAACAAAAAAACATCAAATTTGAAATGTAACGCAGGGAATTCTGTCAATTTACGGTTATTCACTGTAAATTATACGTCTTTTATATACCAACCTATTGAAGTACTGAAATCTGTTTTACTTTTGTAATACACTGATAACCACCAAATGCAGGTGGTGATGAGAAAGTCACATGATGAACCAAAGCCCATCACAAGCAGCTTTGAAATAATAACATAAAATAGAAAGTGCACAGTGTCATTCACACAAACGCTAAACACCATCAGGTAACACACATGCAACTGAACTCATGCAATAAACATTCATTTAACAACGTTAGGTGTAACACACAACCCTAATATACAAAACTGATAAGAAAAAACTAAGAAGAAACATAGTTATTTCAACAAAAAAACATCAAATTTGAAATGTAACGCAGGGAATTCTGTCAATTTACGGTTATTCACTGTAAATTATACGTCTTTTTCACTTCCAAAAACGGTATACTACCGTGAAATTACATGTAATGTCCAATACAGTTTTTCACCGTACATAGTAGGGGAATTTACCGTTAACCATTTAACAGGTTTTTCTGTAGCATTTTTACAGTCTTTTACCGTTAAATTCACTGTCATTTTTTACAGTGTTGAGTTTTTAAAAAAAGAGTAACTTAAAGTCAACATGAAGTCGGAATCAACACTATTCTTAATACACGTTTCAGGTCTTATTGTGAATGATTCACGCATCAGTGCATTGAATGCATATTTTACATAATCTTCCATTCAAATGTAATTATTTGATCAGCCTCTCAAATGACTTTCATTTTCAGCTGCTGATTCCTTGGAAAATTAATGTTAGCAAAGATCTGAATAGATGATTAGTTGTCATTTTAGGCTGTTGTTGTAGGTCATGTAGCCTTTCTAAAATGTTGCCAGTAGTTTTACTGCTATTTAAATGATGGATGGACAGATAAGTTTGTGGTCAAAATGATTTATATTTAGCAAGAACAGATTAAATTGATTAAAAGTGACAATAAAGACTTTTACATTTTTATTAAAAAAAATAGAATTAAATAATAATAAATTAAATTCAAAATTAAATACTTTTTTGTCCAGTTTCTCAGAAAACTACGGAGAGCCCCACACATGGCATGCAGGAAAAAAATAGCACTAAAACGTGCACACGATTACTATTTCGTTCCCTCGATTTATAAATTGTGCGCACGATTTACTAATTTGTTCCCTCAATTTGCTAAATCGTGCACACAATTTGTAAATCGAGAGATCGAATTAGTAAATTGTGCGCACGATTTAGTAAATCGAGGGAACAAATTAGCAAATCGAGGGAACGAAATAGTAATCGTGTGCACGTTTTAGTACATCAAGGGAATGAATAGTAAATCGTGAGCATTATTTTTATTTTTTTTCTTGCATGTCATGTGCGGGGCTCCGTAGAAACAAAACTTAATTTCTTAATTTTTCTGAGGAAGATATTGATTTTGCATTTTAAATGGGTCATCGGATGCCAAATTCACTTTTACATGTTGTTTGAACATACATGTGTGTTGGCAGTGTTTGTACACAGCCACCCTGATAAAAATCCACTCAGTGTTTTTTTTTGTTTAAATCTCTATAAATAATATCCCCTTTCTCAAATCAATCCGTTCTCAGCTTCTTTGCTATGTGATGTCACACAGACCCAGGCCCCTCCCACGATTGTTGATTGACACTAGCATTTTACCTTAGACCCACCCTGAGTGAGCTGTCATCAGTCCGCCATTGTTTCGACGCCAGAGAAGGATTAGACAAGAATGGCTCCTAAGAGATTTAGGTGTTCTGTTGTTGGATGTAATAATGAACATAGCAGTTGTCATTTACTCCTGACATCTGAGCCGCTGAAGACGCAGTGGATTACGTTTGTTTCTGAAGGGAATGCTCCCCCGATCTGCCTAAATGCGTCTATGTTCACGCGAATGATCGCGCGCATGATCCAGCTTCACCTACAGAAGAAGTGAGTATAAGGTTCTTTTATAAATCTTTGCAAATCGCCTTTCCTAATAACGTGCTAGTTAGCGAGTTCCGCGGCTGAAGTTTACAGTCTCGTCACTCCACGGAAGAGAGGGAGGCGGGGTGAGCAGAGCTCATTAGCATTTAAAGGAACATGCACTAAAACGGCTTGCTGTAAACAGAGCTGTTTTTGGCAAGCTAAAAAGGGTGTTGTTTTACACTACCATTGAGCAATTTTAACCAAAGTATGTTATAGACTTTTCATTAAGACCCTAAAGAATCTTATCAACTTGTGGAAAATGGGCATCCGATGACCCCTTTAATGCATGCAACATTTAATTCCATGACTTGATTTAATAGCTTTTAAAGGCCTTAAATTGTGGAAGGGTGATTTAAGTCTTTTTTAAGACATGCATAAACCCTGAAGAATGCATTACATTGATCAAAAGTGACATTTATAATGTTACAAAAGATTTACATTT
>NW_015505321.1:1504509-1508719 GCF_001515645.1 Sinocyclocheilus grahami | reverse complement strand
CGTCATTTACTCCCGACATCTGAGCCGCTGAAGACGCAGTGGATTACGTTTGTTTCTGAAGGGAATGCTCCCCCGATCTGCCTAAATGCGTCTATGTTCACGCGAATGATCGCGCGCATGATCCAGCTTCACCTACAGAAGAAGTGAGTATAAGGTTCTTTTATAAATCTTTGCAAATCGCCTTTCCTAATAACGTGCTAGTTAGCGAGTTCCGCGGCTGAAGTTTACAGTCTCGTCACTCCACGGAAGAGAGGGAGGCGGGGTGAGCAGAGCTCATTAGCATTTAAAGGAACATGCACTAAAACGGCTTGCTGTAAACAGAGCTGTTTTTGGCAAGCTAAAAAGGGTGTTGTTTTACACTACCATTGAGCAATTTTAACCAAAGTATGTTATAGACTTTTCATTAAGACCCTAAAGAATCTTATCAACTTGTGGAAAATGGGCATCCGATGACCCCTTTAATGCATGCAACATTTAATTCCATGACTTGATTTAATAGCTTTTAAAGGCCTTAAATTGTGGAAGGGTGATTTAAGTCTTTTTTAAGACATGCATAAACCCTGAAGAATGCATTACATTGATCAAAAGTGACATTTATAATGTTACAAAAGATTTACATTTAAAAAAAATGCTTTCCATTCATAAAAAATTATCTGATAAATAATCAGAAATGTTTCTTGAGCAGCAAATCAGCATAATGATTTCTGAAAGAGCATGTGACACTGAAGTAATGATGCTGAAAATTCAGCTTTGATCACAGGAATAAATTACATTTTACAATAAATTCAGATAGAAAACATTTGTTTTAAATGGTAATAATATTTCACAATATTAATGTTTTTACTGTTTTTTTAGCAAACAAATACAGCCTTGGTGACACTTTCATTTTCTCCTGTTACAGTTACATTAAAAATGCTTAGTCTTGTGTGCCACAAGTTTGAACAGGCTGCTTTCTGTCATCAGGTTACAGGCTATATTAGTGAAGCACATTTCATTTAGCTTAATTTCCGATCTCTCATCTAACCTATCAATGGTTTTAAATGGTAATAATATTTCACAATATTAATGTTTTTACTGTTTTTTTTTAGCAAACATATACAGCCTTGGTGACACTTTCATTTTCTCCTGTTACAGTTACATTAAAAATGCTTATAAAAATACTTGTGTGCCACAAGTTTGAACAGGCTGCTTTCTGTTGTCAGGTTACAGGCTATATTAGTGAAGCACATTTCATTTAGCTTAATTTCCGATCTCTCATCTAACCTATCAATGACCTGCCACGTTCATCCGGAACTCCTCATGTCAGGGTGATTAATGGAAACCGTGTGTCATGTGTGTCCAGATGGGCTCAACAGGTGCTTACTGAACACACATACTGTTCTGATGTTCTCACTCTGATAAATATTTAGACTGCACCTAACTAGGCATATCTTCTTGCATTTCAGATTAAGCTTTTGTGTTTTTATTTCTGTCATGTGATGGGTTTCCCTAATGAAACAGGAGCAAGTTGTTACGTTTGATGAAGCATTTTATAATAGCATGCACTGAAATGTGCTTTATTAAGACAAATTTAGTTGACTTTCTTCTTCATGTTGACCTCAGCAGATATTTGTGGTTTTGTGTACATAACACATGTTGTATTGGATTGGTTTTCCCGTGAAGGTCTCATTGGAGAATTTCCATATTTATTTTAGCTTCTTTAGAAACGATGATGTCCAGATGTTCAAGTGCTCCAGCTTTGAAAGGTTAGGAACTGATATGTTGATTATGTTCATGGATTAATGAGAGAGAAACCCGAGTCTTAATTTTGATATTAATCAGACGTGTTTGTAGTGTGAAGTCTGTGTGATTATAGTCACTATGACATTATGCTGCGATCTTGACTTCAGAAAGTATTTCTGCATCTAAGTTGTGACGGTCTCCGTCTTCATTCCCTTACTGTTGTAGTGTTTTTGATAACACTTTACAATAAGGTTCCATTTGTTAACATGAACAAACAAACACAAATCTTAGAAAGCATTTAGTAATATTAGTTAATGTTAATTTGATCATTTTCTACTCATTCTCAGTTAATGTTAGTTAGTAGTGCATTAACTATTTTTAAATCATGCACCCTTATTGTGTTACTGCACAGTAAGCGTTACTGTATTTATTTATATTTTGATTTAGCTTTTTTTTTTTTTTTTTTTTTTTTTTGAGTTTTTGAATGGTTCCCATTTATTCATATTTATATTTAGCTTTTTATTTAGTTTTTATTTGTATTTATTTTATTTAGCGTTATTTTAATTTTAGTACCTCAACTTATTTCGCTACCAATGAAAAAAATAGTATAGAAACAAGTTTCACTCAGAAATTGCTAGTAAATTTCACAATTAATGACCAAAAACAGCAAGTAACACATTTTGAATTAGAAAGACTGAAATAGTGTTTTCTTGTAAAAATACTACAATGATATTTGTTTTATTTACAACATAATATTTAGCTTTTTTATGTTTTTCTTCTAATATTTGTTTTATTTCAGCTTTACTTCAATTACACTTTTTTTTTTAAACAACACCGTTCCAGATCCTTAATGGAAAAGTTGTCATGCAGTTGTGGGCGATTTCAGGTTTTATTTGGTGAGACAATGTGATGTAATTGGCAAACAATGATAACAAGCTGAAACAGAACCAATCCAACTCACCCTGTGCACGTTTCTACACAGGCCTTCGTGACTTAACTTTCGTATGCAACAAGGGCCTGTATCATGGAGTAAAAAAAAAAAACATTTATTGACTCATGCTGACCAGTGATCAGTCTCACAAGTGTTTGACATTTTCCACAAACCTCCCATCACTTTTGTTCAAAGCAATTAATGTTCCATGAAATGTAGCTAGTTTTAACAAATTTGTCAGTCAATACACCCCAAAATGGAGATTGTGCAGGTAATTTGATATTTATCAGTTTATGGTTCCAAATTTTGAAAAGTCATTCACGTAAGTAAGACCATAAACATGCATTAATACGAAAAGACCCATTACACTGGCCTGCGTCATATTTGCTGAATGAAATCCAATGTTTGTTTCTTACTCATTTTTACGTGCTGATTCCAAAACTAGTGCCTGTTTTGATTGAATGTCACACTTTCTCACAAAATGTGATGCATTTTGTAGATTTTTTTTTTTTACCACAATTTTTAAGGTGAAGAAGTCTTGTATTGTCCCTTAATCAGCAGGAAAAAATGTCACAAAGACTCCTGTCTTCCTCTGAGCCAGATTACAACTGTTTCTTCAATTCTCAGCTCATTTTCACATGCATGAATGATTCTGAAGACATGATTTAATGCCTAATCCTGATTTCAAGGTTATAGTTATGACCAGTGACAGAAGAAAATACAAGCATGACCCAGATGTTTTCCGTTTCATCTGTGGGTGTTTTACTAAATCCTTCACTCTAAAAAATGCTGGGTTAAATACAACCCAGTGCTGGGTAAAATAGGGACAAACCCAGCAATTGGGTTATTTTGACCCAGCAGTTTGGTTAAATGTTTAACCCAACCTTCTGGGTAGTAACCCAACTGCTGGGTCAAAACAACCCAATTGCTGGTTTTGTCCCTATTTTACCCAGCACTGGGTTGTATTTAACCCAGCATTTTTTGGAGTGTACTTCCAAACGGTGACAGAAATGTGCAGATTTAGCTTATTTTCCCCTAGTAAAAAAGTCATATATTTAAAATACATTTATTTCATACTAAGTATAGTTCAAATCTATTAACATATTTACTGACAGATAACTCGAGACATACTGATATACAAATTATAATTAAACTTTACTTGGCATATTACACTCTAAAAAATGCTGGGTTAAATACAACCCAATTGCTGGGTTTGTCCCTATTTTACCCAGCACTGGGTTGTATTTAACCCAGGTGGCATCTGTTCAGAAAAATAGTAAACAAACTTTTAAATTATCTGTAAAATGTCTCTTTCAGTCATTTTCCAACCTGTTAGAACTAGAAGTGAAAGTGTTGGCCTGCAGTTGATCATTACTGCTGCATCAGTCGATAAAACCGTTTTCAACACAGTCTCAACACAACTTCTTAATGCTCTTTGTGTTTCTGCGTCTGTTTTGTGCATCTCGCTGTAACTGAGCTCGGAAAATGTCCCTGGTTTCTGGTCCCAAGATCTGATTTGCATCTCCATCTGCTATGGTGGGAAAGAATTTTTTTTTT
>NW_015505321.1:1503218-1503513 GCF_001515645.1 Sinocyclocheilus grahami | reverse complement strand
GCGTCACATGATCCTTCAGAAATCATTCTAATATGCTGATTTGCAAGCAACATTTCCTAGTATTATCAATGTTGAAAGCACAACCGAAATATGCTGCATATTTTTGTGGAAACTCTGAACTCGGTTTCTTTGATGAATAAACTTCAAAAGAACAGCTTTTATTTGAAACAGAAATATTTTGTAACATTATAAACGTCTTTACTGTCACAATTTAATGCATCCATACTGAATAAAAATAACTTATTTCAATTAATATTTTTACAGATTTTTGTATTTTTATTTGCAAACATTTTTA
>NW_015505321.1:1500825-1501784 GCF_001515645.1 Sinocyclocheilus grahami | reverse complement strand
TTTCTCAGAGTTCTCTGTTATTTGAGGTATCAACTTTGTTTCAGAAATGTCTTATGTAACTTAAAATAAGTTATATAAGGGCATGCGGATAGCATGCATCAATTGGTTTATCGTTGGGAAATGTAATGAGAACTTTTTGAGTTCATATCGAAATGTAACTTTATTTTGGCAAATCTGAATATATATTGCAGGCCCTATTGAATATTTCAACAATGAATGTGTGCTGTATATGCGTACAGTGCACATACAGAGATTAAATGGGTTGTGAAAGTTTCCATGTTCAAGTATATATGAGATATCAAGGCATCATCTTCATGCAGTGAGCATGTACATGTGTGTTCGTGTGAGAGACTCTGAAAGACTGATGAAAGGCAGAAACTAGTGTGGTGTCTTACTTTGATATCACCTGGCAAAAGGCACGTATCCATCTGTCAGTCTGTGCATGTCTATATGACATGAGTGAACATCCTGAAAATGACTTGGTCCTGTGGAAAGGAGAGAATGATCTGAGGGAAGCAGCTGCTCTGTGTGTATGTATTTAAGGGAAAGACTCCAGGCATTGTGGTTTCTGAGGTTCAGGTGCATAAACAGACCATTACTATTTAATGTGTGACTCTTGCTTTAGCAAATCATTATTATTATAGCTAGTACTTACTGATTTTTTTTTTCAAAACTCTGTGTTAAACTGTTTGTTACGGATATGAGCGATTCTTCAAATTGTGTGGTCTGTTGATGTGAAGTTTGCTTGGTGATTTTTGCCAAACAGACAATAAAATGGGGGGGGCATAACCTAGTGATCTATATAGAAATAGTCTTAAAGGAATAGTTCACCCAAAAATGAAAAATAGCTGAAAATGCACTCACCCTCAGACCATTCAAGATGTACATGAGTTTGTTTCCTCATGGGACCAGATTCTGAGAAATTTAGCATTCCATCACTTGCTCACCAATGGATCCTC
>NW_015505321.1:1499742-1500815 GCF_001515645.1 Sinocyclocheilus grahami | reverse complement strand
TTTTATTAAGTACATAAATATAAAAATGTATTTGTAGTATACTTAACATGAAATAAATGAATTTCAAATACATTTAAGTTTATTTATTTTTCACTAGGGTTGTAAAGTTTTTTTAAATATTGCTGGGGTGTTTTAACATTTTCACACTCTGTTGCAGATTTTAAATTGTAAATGATGCATTTTGAATACTTTTTTGTCATTAAAACCAAAACTTTTGACATTTGACACTTTTCTTAGTGAACAAATTGTATATGATGGAAAGGTTTTATTGATGCTTTTGAACTCATCATCATCAGATGAGGTATTATTACTTTTTTTTTTTTTTTTTGCAAAACAGCAGATGTTTTAATTAATTTTTTCTCAAGATGCCGGGCTGTGTTTAAAGTTGAGTTTCAAGTCCTATTTGTGGAAAGTAAAGTGCCATATTTTTTTTTAGCAAAACTCTTCATGCACTGCAATGCCGTATGGTTTTGACTGGGATTAACACATCAAAATATCAACTTGCATTTAGATTGAGTCTTGAATGCAGTTAGCATGCAAATGAACCATATAGATAAGAAAATATCTGGTACAAAACTCTTTACAACACTGACCCTCTGGGCATCTGCGAATGAGGAAAGATTTCAAGCTACATGTGTGAGTTCAGCACACTTTCTGAAGAAACAGCACAGTAGATTATTATACTTTGGCAGGGATTTCACCCTGATTGTCATTTAAGCAACGTGGACATGGTGAAATGGAGAGCAGTTGATGTGATAATTGCAAACAGGTGGCTGATTGACCAGAAAGTAGTGCTTGTTGATGTTATATGTCAGTTATAATGTCATGTGCAGTGGCATCTGTTCAGAAAAATAGTAAACAAACTTTTAAATTATCTGTAAAATGTCTCTTTCAGTCATTTTCCAACCTGTTAGAACTAGAAGTGAAAGTGTTGGCCTGCAGTTGATCATTACTGCTGCATCAGTCGATAAAACCGTTTTCAACACAGTCTCAACACAACTTCTTAATGCTCTTTGTGTTTCTGCGTCTGTTTTGTGCATCTCGCTGTAACTGAGCTCGGAAAATGTCCCTGG
>NW_015505321.1:1497670-1498198 GCF_001515645.1 Sinocyclocheilus grahami | reverse complement strand
GCATCTTCTGCACCTGATTTGCTCGGCTGCAGGGAAGCACTGGAAGCACCATTCATCGTCACAGGTATCTTTATCCACTTCCTCTGATTTCTATTTTCACTCGTTTTTTTTCTTCTTATGGATGCAGTGCTTTTTTTGGACTTTGCATTCACTCTGCTGTTGACCCATAGGAGAATTTCTATTGCTTAGAGATTTCTCTTTCATAGCTCAGGAGGTTGAGTTCTTAATGATGCTGCTTTTGGTATCACCTTTATCTCAGATGTTTCTACTACTAAGTTAATTTTGAGATTGCTGACTTTGATTTCTTGGCAGGTCTGAGCACAGTCTGAGACATTGAGATCTCCTCTGAAACTACAGGAGATGCATGTAAAATGAATAGGTTATGTTTCTCAGGAGACTCCTTTTTGCTCTTCATGCAGAGAAACAGCTGAGTCATTCAAGAGATCTCATTTTTATTTTCTTCCTAATGTAGTGGAACCCAGAAGAAAATGTTCTTTCTCAGAAGTTCTGCTGAGGAGATCCAATTGC
>NW_015505321.1:1495299-1496007 GCF_001515645.1 Sinocyclocheilus grahami | reverse complement strand
TTGTCCAAATGAATTCTTAGCAATGCATATTACTAATCAAAAAAAAGTTTTAATATATTTACAGTAGGAAATATACAAAATATATTCATGGAACATGAAGGGAACATGAACAGGACTGTCATTTTGGTGTCCATTGTTGAGTTTTATCTATGTGGAGTGTTTCAAATCAGTTACTTTTAAGGTTTTAAAAAGTAGTTGCCTGATTTTGGAAAGAAGCCTTTATCATTGATGCAACACATGCTTTTATATGAGGAAAATGTGCTGTATTTTTGGAAAGTGGAAAGTAGAGATTTTTTTGATGACACTCAGTGGCCCCATAAATGACAGTACACGGTGTTTTGACTTCTACCACACTATTAAACACAAGTGTGATATTTTTTGGGGTTTAAAAATCATCACTCTGTATGATAATGCAGAATGTATTGGGTATGAATTACTGTGATTAATTAGAATGTTCTGACGCTCATGCTAAAAACCAGATGTTTTTTTTTTTTTTTTACCCTGGCAGTTTTATCTGCAGCTTTATGGAAGTGCATCAGGTGAGCACAGTGTGACGTTTGAGGTTTAAGACCTGAGGAAAGAGTCAAGCCCCCTTCTCCATCCAGCTGAAATTAAAGGGCATAAATTGTCGGAGGTCAGCGGCTGACGGGGGTTTATGATGCCTCTGTATTGTGCGGTTCCACCTGTGATGGTGTGGAAGGAATGATG
>NW_015505321.1:1492842-1494484 GCF_001515645.1 Sinocyclocheilus grahami | reverse complement strand
AATTACAGAAACTAAAAACAGAAAAAAGAAAAAAAACTTTTTTACTTAAAATATGTTGACTGGAATAAAATATTTGTTTTCAACTAGTTGACAAGGCAAAAAGTCTCATTTTAATTTAGTTTAACTTGATGTAAACTAAAATTTAAATAAAATTTAATAAAAAACTACAATATATAGACATTAAAAAACTACTAAAATTACAAAAACACACAAAAAATTTCAAACTTTAACTAAAATGAAAATGGAAAAATTAAATTATAAAAATACCAAAAAATTCTAATTATAAATAAAATCTCTGCCAGTGTGAAAATGTATTAACTGTTGGCAGTTTGATCAAGTAATGAGTCAAGATACAATCTGGTTCATCAGTTAAATATTGCATTTTCTTATACAGTATTCTGCAGTGTGCTCTGGGTGTATATACGGCCCATTTTGCGCTATATCGTACATGCAAAAATGTTGCATACTTTCCACATATGCTGCATACTGCTAAAACAATGTGAGAAGTACACTGTTCTGAACATTTAAGATGTCAACAAGTCTTTCTATTTGATGCTAGCATAAAAACTAAAGAAATCTAAACCATGTCCAAGTGCAACTTTTCATTCTAGTCAAGTACATTCAGGTGTTGCTGAATAAAATGGATGTCAACAGTGATCTGGTCTGAACAGCTGCACTGCAAACCAGTTATACGGTGTGTTCTAGGGTCTGTGTTCCCATGAGTAATCTTTGATATAAGCACCTACGTCCCATAAATCTCAGGGAGTCTAGACAGACAGGTCTGAGTCGCATATGGACCCGTAGTGCAGATGGCCTGGTGCTGATGGATAACTTCCAGGCTCTTTTTTTTAGTGTGAGAATCACTCATTCGCTTTGGTAAGCGGCCACTGAAGACGAGAGAATTCATGTCTGGTGTATCCGTCTCACTGTCAAACTTCTCACTTACTTAAGGGAAAGTGTCACGTAGGGGCAGTGCTCTGATGGTATCCTCATCACTGAAAACGTTCTGGAAGTATTCAGCAGGTCAGTGAAATTGGAGATTTCTGGAGGTTGCCTTAATGAGGAAAGCATTGATTCACAGGACAATAAAGTATATTTCCATGTAGAATTATTCAGATATAACTGCTTGCAACAATATCACAGTATCAGTTCTATATCAAACAATATTTTATTAGTAGTAGTAGTATTTGAATTATATATAATTGGTTTAGAATTAGGTGCTTTTTCATGGATGAAATGCAACTGGTGTTTGCCTTTTAGGATTACGACTTCGAACATATTTTCTGTGTGCAAAATGCATTAAAGTGTAACTGCATTTTGTCATGCATTTCGTGTCACATAATTCATTCAGTTCATGAAATTGGTTACACTTGGTGGCCCATAGAAATCAGCTCTGCAGCAACCTCTCCCATGAAGCAATGCAAATTCACTTTTTTATATACGACTTATATAATTCCATATGCCTAAACTTAAAATATTTTTGTCTATACTTTTACTTCAATATTTTTATTTTGTACATTTTTTTATTTATTATTTGTATTTTTGCTTATTATTGTGTCATTTGCAATGCTTCATGGCATGAGTTGTTTATTCACAATTTTGTTTTGTTTTGTTTTGTTTTGTGTTTTGTGTTTTGTGTTTT
>NW_015505321.1:1489812-1490856 GCF_001515645.1 Sinocyclocheilus grahami | reverse complement strand
TCTGGTTGAACAATCCCCTGCTCTAATGATTTAAATAACTTTAGACTAGCTATAAGATGTTTTTATTGCAGTTATAATAATACCATGATATTAATCATAACAATACTTTTATGCTTTTTCTATAGAAAGCTTTTATTACCCAGAAAAATACAAAATCTATTTCCCTCAGCTGGGAAAACAGCATATGGCAGTGTGCTCGGTGTAGACATCAATCAAAGTCTTGTAATCGCCAACTGGCAGTGGACTAAACATGTTAGAGTGTTCACATATACAGCATACAGCCTGAGTGTAGATTGATACTTCCTGTCATAGAGTTACAGTGGATAGTTTATCTTTAAGCTATAGACTCTGTATACCATTGAATTGTATATTTGTTAGGGGTGGAATCTACTGAACGCTTAAAACGTTTGATGGCTGGAGCTCTTCTAGTCTAAACGCATATGACACACACATGCACAGAGTCTTTGCTGTGGACCAGGCAAAACAGATGTTGGAAAACAGAGGCCAACATTCCTAGTCCCTGTTTCCAGGTGGGAAAGTTCCCTTTCTGTTGCCAGTAGAGGGAAAACTAATAAAGATACAGTAATTCTGGATCATAACTTAAAGAAAATCCAGATTTGTGCTGCAGGAGGAGGATTTCCCTATAATATTCTTAAATGCATAATCTATTTATTCCTCAATGTCTTTACAAATTGCTTAGTTGTTTTTGTGATTAAGTGACAAGTAGGGGTGGACAGTTTTAAGTCTTATATGGAGACTGTAATTAACATGACATACATTTGCTCATTTTATTTTATATGGAAGTTATTTCTGTCACCTAAGAAAAAAAAATAATGCTTTGATAAATCATTATGACAGAAGTCATAAGGTACTAAGTGTAATTATGAGCTGAAAAGTAACAATTATGATATAGTAAATCATATTTAGGAGATGAAAAGTCTAAATTATGACATAAAAAGCAGAAATTGACTAAATGTCAAAATTGTCAAAAAGTTGAGTTCACAATTATGAGATAAAAAGTCAAAGTTGAGACACTTTTCATCT
>NW_015505321.1:1487641-1488571 GCF_001515645.1 Sinocyclocheilus grahami | reverse complement strand
GAAGCAAATGTGCAGTGAACTGTAGCCAGATTAGCATTAGCCACACAAGGTATTTTCCAGAAACTTTCTCTAGATGTTGGAGGAAAGTCTGTGAAATTCAATCGCAGGTTTATATGTCCACATCCTGGTGTTTTAAAAGAACGTGGGAGGAACTGTAATAGATCTACACTGAATTCATACCTTTGTTCCTGAACCTACCGTAGCGACCCAAACACTGGCGTGTATTTCAACTTTATTGTGCGCATCATGCTGAGATACGACCTCATAAATTCGTCTGTTAAGGTGAAGGTCCTTTTTGCATTAGTCTCGAGCGTCATTTTCAACTGAACTTTAAGGGCTGTAGGGTCACAGGGTCGACCCTTGTTAGGGTTTGAAGGAATGGAAGAACCGTGGAAGTGCTGCGTGGACACTTTAAAGTGTGAGGATGAGATGATGTGGCTAAAGGTCTTGACTGGGAACCCAAAGGTCAGAGGTTAGAAGATCAATAAACTGGACGGTTTCCATGTCAGCGTTGTAACCTGATACAAAGCACTTAACACCAGGCTGCTCTAAGTGGATGAACCATGCAATTACTAGATTGTAAATTGCCTTTTTTTTTTTTTTTAAGTCGAGCTAAATACCAAGCAATTTAGCATACAATTTTAGCAATGTATGAATTCACTAAGTGATGATTAATCTCACTGGTTGGTCTCATGGAATATGCAAATAGCAGATTTTTGTAAGCTTTTTTTTGTATTTTCTTTTAACAGTGTCTATTTCACGAGGGAACCTTCATTGTTATAAACTCATATATTTATATTTATTCCATTTACTCAATTAAGAGCAGCTGAGTGTCATCATTTGTAAGTCGCTTTGGATACAAGTGTCTGCTAAATGACTAAATGTTATTTATATTTATATTTATATTTATATTTATATTTATATTTATAT
>NW_015505321.1:1480752-1487068 GCF_001515645.1 Sinocyclocheilus grahami | reverse complement strand
CAGCACTAATTTATATTTATATTTATATTTATATTTATATTAGAACACCCTAAAAACTATTTACAAACGACAGCAACTTGTTTCTTTCTTAATCTCACATTTTTGTCATCATATTTGCGTCAAACTCTAAATGCTTTTTATTGCATTTTAATGTCTGGTTGTACTTTTCTGTCTGGTCATGAATAGACATTTAATGCATTTTAAAGGCTGTCATTGCACTGAGAATGTGATGACTATGCATCTCAAATATCAGATTGCATGCTTTTTATTCAAGCATTTTTATGAAGCTGGCAAAGTGTTCGAAGAAAAACCTAAAAAACTCAAAAATGTCACATGAAAAGGATTCATAAATGGATAGGTTGAATATTCTCATGCTATCCACTAAAACTTCTGTTTTCAATTCACAGTACATAATGTAAAATGCTTGCACATGTCTATGTGTCTGTCTGTATAATAAGAAATAAGAGCAACAAATCAGCATATTGTAATGATTTCTAAAGGATCATTTGACACTGAAGTCTGGAGTAATGATGCTGAAAATTCAGCTTGGCATCACACATAAGAAAATATTCACAACTAAAAAAGTTATTTTAAATTGTAATAATATTACACAATATTGTTCTTTTTACTGAATTATTTATCAAATAAATGCAGCCCTGGTGAAAATAAGAAACTTAAAAAAAAATCAAATTATTCCAAGCTATATTCTGACAATAAATATACGCATACTTATGTATATTACCATTTTAAACTTATAGACTAATCTTTATTAAATTAACAAAGACTTTAAAAATGTCAAAAAAATCATGGACAAGAATTGAGTAATATTGTTCTGCTGTTCCATTTTTACTGCACTTTACAGCTACTGATGGTGCTCATTTAACCAGCAGCCATAAATGAGAACCACATGCACAATGTCCACTGTGCGAGCAAGATCCCGTGGATATCTGCTAGGTCTGGTTTAGTCCACTGCCTTGTTAACTATGTCAAGTCAAGTCACCTTTATTTATATAGCGCTTTTAACAATACAGATTGTGTCAAAGCAACTGAACAGCATTAATTAGGAAAATAGTGTCAATAATGCAAAATGACAATAGTAAACACTCATTTTTCAGTTAAAGACAGTTCATCATTGAATTCAGTGATGTCAGCATCCAGCTCAGTTTAAATAATATCTTTGCAATCATGTCAACGATAACGCTGGAAATGAGGTGTCCCCAACTAAGCAAGCCAGAGGCGACAGCGGCAAGGAACCAAAACTCCATCGGTGACAGAATGGAGAAAAAACCTTGGGAGAAACCAGGCTCAGTCGGGGGGCCAGTTCTCCTCTGACCAGACGAACCAGCAGAACGGAAAAATCAATATAAGACATAATAAAACAGACGATGAACAATATTAACAGCAATTATTATATGATGCAATCAAACTTATAGCAAAATGTGGTAGTTCTGTAAGTTGTTTCAGGGTTGGCATCATCTGAGATCCTCTGAGGAACCCAAACTAATGAATAATAATGTGCATTTGATTAGATATAACTGCAGTAAAAGATTATGACTGCAGTTAAAGATTATGAGATGCATTATTTGAATGCTTGGCCAAAGAGATGTGTCTTTAATCTAGATTTAAACAGAGAGAGTGTGTCTGAACCCCGAACGGTATCAGGAAGGCTATTCCAGAGTTTGGGAGCCAAATGCGAAAAAGCTCTACCTCCTTTAGTGGACTTTGCTATCCTAGGTACTACCAAAAGTCCAGAATTTTGCGACCTTAGGGAGCGTGATGGATTGTAGCATGGTTATTTAACTATATGTGTTGCCTTCGTTACTGCCTGCCTTCAATAAAACATTTTTACATGCTGTTTTAATCTCAAAGGGAAAAGTTTTCCATTTGGCTGAATTTCTAGACTGTTAGATCGTTTAGGTTATTAGTCCAGAGTCATTCTGGCTGACTTAATGATTAGAAAGGACAATTTCAGGGTGTTAATAATTACTACCTATTGTAGATTCCAACCAGCAGTTTTCAAATCGTCTGTCTTTAATGAGAAGCGTTTATGTGGACACCTATAAAATAGGGATTTGACCGTTAAAATGAACCATTGACCATTATAGAGTCAGGAAATGTCAATATGCTGCACATCAGATTCTCATTCAGTCTTTAAGACTTGAATTCTATCTAGTTGACATCTATGGGCACAAACGTTTATTCACACTATGCACTGCAATGATGGCATATCATTGGCTGTTTGTTATAAAAGCGCGCTATGATTAATTGAGGCAAAAATGATGAGAACGTTTCACAACTAGGCTTGGTGATATAGCTGTTAAGATCATATCGTAATACATTATTGGTTATGCGATATTCTACTTGGTATACAGTACTACCATTAAAAAGTTTGTGCCTCTGTAAGACTTTTCTTTATTTTAGTATTTATTTAAAATAGAATAAATACTGTTCTTTTGAACTCTTCATTATTGATCTATTCATCAAAGAATCCTGAAAAAATTATTTTAAAAAAATTACAAAAAATATGATGTTTATGAACTGTTTTCAACATGGATAATAATCAGAAATGTTTTTTGAGCAGCAAATCAGCCTATTAGAATGATTTTTGAAGGATCATGTGACACTGAAGACTGGAGTAATGATGCTGAAAATACAGCTGCACATCACAGGAATAAATTACATTTTAAAATATATTCAAATTTATTTTTTTAAATTGTAATATTTCAAAATATTACAGTTTACTGTATTTCTCTATGACTTCTATCAAAAACCTAAAAACTTGGTAAAACGTTAAAGTTGTATGTATAATGCTCCATGCATTATAAAGGTATTCATAATGTACGTTGCAATGCATTATATCTTTTTATAAATAAGTGTACTCAAAGAATTATAATATTTGAAGGTTTATTTGTCATGTCTCTTAATGTCCCCCTACCCAAAAAAATACAGACCAAACTTTTGAATGGTCATGTGTTTAAATACTTGTATTTATTATAAATTCAATTAGCCAGTTTGATATCTATTTTAAAATACTTCAACAAACAAATCAGTGTTTTAAATTGATTTTTTGAAACAGACTGTTCGAACTGATTCTCAGAAATGAATAACTCCAGAGAAATGACTGACAGGCAGAAATCCTTTCTGATTGGCTAGTTTCCTAACTGCTCCCTTGAGTGTGTGTGTGTGTGTGTGTGTGTGTGTGTGTGCTGTTTGCAAAGTTGTGTCACAGATACAGGTGTGATTCTCATGACACCTGTAATATTTCACTGATATCTGACAGATGGTTTGTGTGCTATTCCAAAACATGTCGCTTACAGATTCTGTTCTATTCTGTTCTGTTCTGTTCTGTTCTATTCTATTCTATTCTATTCTATTCTATTCTATTCTATTCTATTCTATTCTATTCTATTCTATTCTATTCTATTCTATTCAGACAAATTCCGTATTCTAGCAACAGGAAAGTGTGGCCATCATTGAAATGAGCAGGTCTTGTCTGGTTACTCTTATTAACATGATTAAAGTCCTTTGACTCCAAGCATCTCATTATAGGCTGCTCAAATTATGCAAATGCAAAAAATAAAATAAAAACCCTGGAAAGTCATTCATAAGCTGATCACAAAGACGACCTGTGACTGTCACTAACCTGTCATTATAGTTTTTAGCTGGTATTTCTCTTCTAGACAATGCAGTGCATGTTTTCACGCCCCAACTTGTGGCATAAAGCTTATCATTGAACGGCTGGGAAAATAAATGGCTTTTGCAATCGGTTTCCTCCACGTTTGGAAGTGCCGCTCACGCACGCAGCAGAGACAGGAAGTCCCTGTGGCCGTGTAGGTGGTGATATCTCTTTTGAATCACTCTGAGGTCCTGCAGTCGAGTTTTCCTCTCCAGCATCGCACACGCTCAGACATCTGAGACATGTGGAGGCAGCGCGGACATCCAGAACCAGCTTCAGATGAGCGTTCCCACGCTGCGGAGGAGACCGAGACTCTGGCCCCCATCCACCATCCACAAATTACACAGCTCCATGTCCAGATATGAAGTCATCCCAGATCAAGTGTGCAGACGGGAAAGCCAGATTTTATTAATATGCTCAAAGACAAAAATGGACTATATTTTTAGAAATCTGGCAGAGTGTCTTGGAGAAATAAAAAAATAACTTGAAATATGATTCAACAATAAGGATATTGATAGTGATGAGCGATGGTCCTCATAGTCCTGGAAGATGTAGTGGCAATAAATTTAGTTCAATAACTGGTGCAGATTTTGTGTGTGTATATATATATATATATATATATATATATATATTTTTATTTTTATCTTGACAGCTGCACTCGATATAAACTGTAGTTGACAATGACATGGACTTTTGTCATTTTTGTGTCAACTATCACTTTAAAGATTAATGGCTGCAATTAAACACTGCATGAAGAAAAACTTTCTTGTCATTTAATGCTTTTTACTGTATTTAGAGTGTGTAAGTAATTATTTCTGTGCTCGTTTTAATTTCTGTGAAACTTTCTGTTTACACATTTAATGTAATGCATTCAAATCAAGGTTATAGTTAACTAAACCCATAAAAAATACATACTTGAAATAAAGTAAACCTTAAATAAATTAAATTAAATATACTTATACGTATTTCTTTATTTAGTTTAACTTGATGTACTAAAATTACTAAAACTAAAACATTAAATAGTATAATAAAAAATACAAATTTTACTGAAATTAAAATTAAAATAGAAATCAAAAATAAAAACTAATTCAAAATATGAATAATTACCACAATTATGTCTGAAACGATGGTGCTTTGAATGGGTTTCCCAAAATGTTTCTGCATTTTTTTATTTATTCTTGCAATTACAGTGACAGTTTTCTTTTTTTCTTTCTTTTTATTATATGTTTTGTGTGTTTGCTTTTTCAGAGACAGCAGCACTTTATCTAGACTCACCAGGCAGGCCTTTTTGCCAAGACAAGCATCCATTAGTGCAGAAACATGGGTTCAGGAGGCCTGACATTCAGCTGTTTGGTTTTGGCAACCCTGATGATTCTAAATCACGCCGGCCTGGTAAAGAAGATGATCAGACACCGACGGGAAGATCTGACGATTCCCGGCATACACAACATAACCCTTCCGACCTCTTCCCAACCGCTCGTTTTTAACCACGTCTACAACATCAAAGTTCCCGGCAGCTCTTTATGCTCTGCGAATCTGGACTCTCCCGCTGGTTCAGATCTTGAACAGAAGGATGCACCATCTAGCTCAGAAGTAACAGACCACACACTGGACAGCAGTAATCAGATCGTCTTCACCCACCGCATCAACATCCCCAAGCAGGCGTGTGGCTGTACGGAGGGACTGCCGGACCTGAAGGAGCTCCTGAATCGGCTGGAGATGTTGGAGGGCGAGGTGTCGACGCTCAGAGAGCAATGCGCCACAGAAACCACCTGCTGCAGCGCTCAGGCCACAGGTACACTTTCCACACATTTTCCACATCTTTATTGAGGGTGGAATGTTTCATAGTGTTACAGGCAGTCAAATTTTAAAGGTATTTCAATGTTAAAAAATTTAAGTTTAATATGCAGAGACAAAGAAATGCTTATGTTGATGAGTGTAAACACCATTAAAACATTGATCGTTTTATGCATTATGATCGCAGTAAAGCCCAATCAATTGCATAAGTTTAAGGAGGGGCTGATCAGTGTGAGAGGTGGTGAAGTGTTTCGAAAAACCTGTCAAATAAACCTGTAAAAAAAAAAAGTAAATAGTCATTATTTATTAAATCAGTTTGGTAATGCTAATGGTGCATAAATTACACTCTTCAATCATTACCCTTTTGATGCCCACCTTCTTTTTGGGCAAAGGTCTAAAAATGACCTGCTCAAACTAAAATGATTGCCTTTCACTAACCTTTAGTAGGCTACAGCTGACATAAAACTGGTCTCTTGTTTGTTTGTTTGCTTGTTTGTTTTTAATTTAACCCAAGCGACAGAATTTTAATAATTTACATTTACATTTAGTCATTTAGCAGACGCTTTTATCCAAAGCAACTTACAAATGAGGACAATGGAAGCAATCAAAATCAACAAAAGAGCAATGAAATGCAAATGCTACAAGTCTCAGTTATCTTAACGCAGTGCACGTAGCAAGGTTTTTTTTTTTATTACATAATAAATCAAAAGAAAACAGATAGAATAGAAAAAGAATAGAGCAAGCTAGTGTTAGAGGCCTTTTTTGCTTTTGGTAATTTTATAATAAATAAAAAGAAAACAAATAGATAGAATACAAAAAGATTAGAAAAGCTAGTGTTTTTTT